>NC_065446.1:176661464-176962255 GCF_917563875.1 Diabrotica virgifera virgifera
AACCACGTTCCTCGAAGGAAATTCTAAATGGTCACATTAAGATCATCGACATCCGTATTCTTTTCTGCTAATATTGTTCGTTCACTCGGCCAGTTAATGTTATTCAACGTTGCGCTATGTCCGAAAAAACGAGTATATCTACAACCAGGAAATGTCCCATGCAGTATTGAACTCATTATCATGTTGCGATATATAGGCTATTGATTATGTATTTTAGAAAGGAACTACAACGTTAACGGGGTTTTATTGTTTCATATAGTCAATGGACCTCTAAATATGAAAAAACCGCGGAGTACTACCTTGTAAAGTGGTGCGTTTTTGAGAAAGGGGTGAATTAGTCAGGTCAATTAGTAGAAAAAATTGAATTGGAAAAGACTGTAAGACTTGTACACACTTCTAAATAGGTCAAAACGGCAAACAGGTGTATGTTTTCAAAAAACTTTTGATAGTGTGTAAAAAATATATTTTATATCAGCTAAGTACTTTCAACACATAATGTGCCATCATCAGAGCTTCGTCCTCTTAAAATACCTTCATAGAAGAGCAATTGCTCAACAACACAACAAAAAACATGAATACTGGGCAAAAGCCACAGATATAGGGTATAACCCTTTACAGTGAATAGAATCACATCTAAATTCTTTTATTAATTTATAAAGACAACATGGCTGAGTCAGACCATTTTGAGCCCACGTGAACAGCAGATCAGCTGAGGAAGAATTTAGATGTGATTCTATTCACTGTAAAGGGTTATACCCTATATCTGTGACTTTTGCCCAGTATTCATGTTTTTTGTTGTGTTGTTGAGCAATTGCTCTTCTATGAAGGTATTTTAAGAGGACGAAGCTCTGATGATGGCACGTTATGTGTTGAAAGTACTTAGCTGATATAAAATATATTTTTTACACACTATCAAAAGTTTTTTGAAAACATACACCTGTTTGCCGTTTTGACCAATTAGTAGAAAGGTAGCATTTTTGTTTCTGGCCCTATAACTTTTTTCCACGGGGATATAAAAAAAACTTCCATCCTTTCTCTTTAAAATGACGTTTGGTGTAAGTCTGTATGATTTATAGTTTCCAAAATATAATTTTTCAAATTTCGCCACTTACAACAATTTTGGGCCATTTTCCAAACATTGTTCTGTAACGTTCTTTTACGCAGCTTTAGGTATATGCAATGTTACATTTAGTAGGAAGAAAAGTAAATTACCTTTAAAACGGTCTATCGGAGAAGGCTGTATGACTATTTTTAAGTAAGATATGATTTTTCAAAATTTTATACTTTTAATGATTTTTGATATATTTTACGATTATTTTTAAATTTCTCATTATAACTTTTTTATTGTATATTTAGGTATATACATTGCGCAATAAAAAGGAAAGATTATTTTCTTTACTTTAAAATGGTGTATTGTAAAAAATTTTAGGTCTATTTTTAAACAAGATATGCTTTTTCAAAGTTTGACATATTACACATGCAATAGGTCCCACTAAGTTGGAACCATATGAAAAACTTTTTTATTATTAACTTTATGAAAAAAATAATTCGGTATAAAATGCTCTGCATAGTCTAAAACCTAAGATGTAATCATCAGATATCAAATTTTATCAACAGTGTACGAGGTATGTTAAAAAATATGAATTTCGCTTAAGAGTAAAGTACCTTTATATTTCACAACATCGAAAAGTGTTATTAAGAAAACTTATTTGGAATTAAAAATTATGTTACAATATGCAATTATATTCTTCTAATTGAAAATAATTAAAAATTTCAAAATTTTTCTCAAATTACGGATACCCTTGGATATCCTACGAATATCTTGTTTAAAAATAGTCCCAGAGATGATTGCAATACACCATTTTAAAGTAAAGAAAATAAGCTTTTTTTATTCCAGAATGTATATACCTAAAGGTACAAGAAAAAAAGTCATAATGAAAAATTTTAAAAATAATCATAAAAAATATCAAAAATCATTAAAACTATAAAATCTTAAAAAAGCATAACTTGTTTAAAAATAGTCGTACGACCTTATACAGTAGACCATTTTAAAGGTAATTTACTACTCTTTCTACTAAATGTACCAGTGCATATACATACCTAGAAACGCGTAGAAAAAAGTTACAGAACAATATTTGCGAAATAATGGGGAAAATGGCTGGGAAAAAATTCTGTGAGCGGCAAACTTTGAAAAATCCTATTTCGAAAACTATAAATCCTAGAGACTTCTACCAAACGTCATTTTAAAGAGGAAGGATGGAAGTTATTTTTAGCTGAAGCAATACCTATACCTATATCCCTGTGGAAAAAAATTATGGGGCAAAAAACAAAATTGCTTTCTATTGTGTTTTTTTCTTGCTTTTCTTTTGAATGTATTTTTGTAAAAAAAATTCTTTTGACTTTAAAATATGATATTTTGATAGTAAATTTATCCTGGAACAATTTTCCTGTGGAAGTGTTTGTACCAAAAGTGAATGGAACTCACCTTAATTCACCCTGTGCCTAGGGACTAATTCACACCTTTCTCAAAACCGCACCCATTATAGAGGTCTGTTGACCATATGAAATAATAAAATCCCGTTAACGTTGTAGTTCTTTTTAGCTCTCTTATTTTGAACATAATCAATAGCCTAATAGATCACTAGTAACAGTCACTGCTTAACCAGCCTCATTTTTAAAGAAGTATGGTCCAATTATGCCTACCCCACAGCCCAAAATTTCGCACCAAACAGTGACACGTTGTGGATTCATTTTGGTTCAATTTTGACAATTAACAAATCCGTCAAGGTGAAAGTGAGCTTCATCGCTTAGGATGATTTTCCTCAAAAAATCAGCATACAATAATTGTTGATGTTCAGTAATCCATTTAACGAACTCTGCTGAGCTTCGCCATTATGCTTCAGTTTTTGTGTCAATCAACCTTCAGTGAGTACCTATACGATCTAGAGAGTTTCTTGAAGTTTGCAATTTAGCAAGACCGAGAATATTGTATCAGTATTCTCTTAATTTTAAAGAACAATACATTTACCAATATTATTTCACTTAGCCGACAACCAAACAGATTCTTGCCGATAGCCCGATCAAAGAACACACAACTTTACGAAAACCTCCAAAAAAAAGGAAGGATGAAAGTTTGCGAACAGGTAGTTGAAATTGTCTATTATTATATATAGGGTGTCCCAAAAGTAGCGGAACGGTCGAATATTTGGCGAACTAAACATCGGATCGAAAAACTGAAAAATACGTTTTCAATCATTTTCAAAAATCTATCGAATGACACCAAACATTAATCCCTGCTACACCCCCTGGAGGTGGGGTGGGGGGTAACTTTAAAATCTCAAATGAAAACCCCCAGTTTTTCTTGCAAATTTGGATTCGTTACGTAAAAGTAGGCAACTTTTATTCAAGACATTTTTTCGAACTGTGGATAGATGGCGCTATAATTGGGAAAAACGATTTATCCTGATACCATAGGTAAATTATAGAAACGGTCTAATATCTCAAGAAATACACTTATAAATGAGACACCAAAAAACAGATTTTTAATCTTTTTCGAAAACCTATCGAATAACACCAAACATGACCCTCCAATCCACCACTTGGAGGTGGGGTGGGGGTAACTTTAAAATCTTAAAAACCCCCACTTTTTATTGCAGATTCGGATTCGTCATAAAAAATTAAGCAACATTTATTCGAATCATTTTTTAAAATTGCTGATAGATGGCGCTAATAAATCGTATTTTTCCAATTAAAGCGCCATCTATTAATAATTCTAAAAAATGTTTCGAATAAATGTTGCTTAATTTTTCGTGACGGATCCGAATCTGTAATAAAAAGTGGGGGTTGCTATTTAAGATTTTAAAGTTACCCCCACCCCACCTCCATGGGGTGGGTTGGAGGGTCACGTTTGGTGTTATTCGATAGCTTTTCGAAAAAGATTAAAAATTTGTTTTTTAGTTTCTCATTTGAAAGTGTATTTCGTGAAATATTAGACCGTTTCTATAATTTACCTATGGTATCAGGATAAGGCCGCACCTACATTGGATCCGATTTTCTCCGATCAGATCAGATCCGACGTCGGCCGACGTCGGAATAGAAACCCATAGTATTAAATGGGGGTGCCTACATTGGATCCGTTTTTCTCCGATCCGATCAGATCAGATCAGATCCGACGTCGGCCGACGTCGGAATAAAAAATAAACCCATAGTATTAAATGGGAGTGCCTACATTGGATCCGTTTTTCTCCGATCCGATCAGATCAGATCAGATCCGATATCGGCCGACGTCGGGAGTAGCTTCTCCTATTCTCATCGAGAAGTGTTTGGTTTCATTCCGATTGGTTGCAAGTTGAGTTGCAAGTTGGTTGCAAGTTGGTTGCAAACTGGTTGCAAACTGGTTGCAAGTTGGTTGCAAGTTGGGGGTTGCAAGCTAACATGTTTAAATAAATTCAATGTCATCATCTCCTTAACACATCTTCATCGGAACTCATTGTCGGTGGTCGGTGGTCGGAAGATTACTGAACCAATGTAGGCACCCTCGCCGGAAAACCGGTCTGATCGGATCTGATCTGATCGGAGAAAGACGGATCCAATGTAGGCGCCGCCTGTCGGATCGGATCGGATCTGATCTGATCGGATCGGAGAAAAACGGATCCAATGTAGGTGCGCAATCGTTTTTCCCAATTATAGCGCCATCTATCTACAGTTCGAAAAAATGTCTTGAATAAAAGTTGCTTACTTTTACGTAACGAATTAAAATCTGCAAGAAAAACTGGGGGTTTCCATTTGAGATTTTAAAGTTACCCCCCACCCCACCTCCAGGGGGTGTAGTGGGGGTTAGTGTTTGGTGTCATTGGATAGATTTTTGAAAATGATTGAACACGTATTTTTCAGTTTTTCGATCCGATGTTTAGTTCGGGAAATATTCGACCGTTCCACTACTTTTGGGACAGCTTGTAAAAGAAAAAGTTTGCAATTCTACATCCCCTCCATTTTACAAAAATTGGGAAATATGAGGTGAAAAATATTTTCTCGGGGATGAAAAAATATACATTCAAAATATGTCCGAAATTGGATAAAATTACTAATTCTAAGCAACTTTTGTTCTATAGAGTTTTTTCACTAAGTCAATACTTTTCGAGTTATTTGCGAGTGAATATGTTCATTTTTAACAAAAAAAAACATATTTTTTGACCGTTTTTCGCAAATAACTTAAAAAATAAGTATTTTAACGAAAACAATATTCTTAGCAAAAATATAGCTCATAAAAAAGTGAAAAACATGATGTATGTATGAAGTCTGTAGAGACCCAGTAGAAGCAGAGTTGTAGCTAATCAAATGTAGGTTCTTCTTCGTCAAATTCCAAATCGAATATTTCAACGTGAAATACCCAAAAGACAGAGCACTTTTCGGGGAAAACTCATTACAACTTTTTTAAAGGGTTTAAAAAAGGTTTATTTTTGTTTTAAAAAAAACTTTTAACATTAAAAGTAAGTGAGTTACGCTCAAAATATTGTTGGTCCCTCTGTTATTTTGTGGTAGGTAAAAAATCGCGAAAATCACCCCCTAATTAGCTTCCCAAATAAAATTAATCGTTACCGCTTCACAAGTTACTTTACTTATGTATTGTTTATATGATCTATAAGTTTCATTGGTTCAAAGTGATCATTTTTGAAAAAATTTGGTTTTAAAGTAATATTTTTTTTAATTTTGAAAAAAAATCCATTCTTTTTTAAAACAACTTAAAAATTATTAGCAATACCAAAAATCTCAAAAAGCAATAAAATGTACGTTTTGCTTTTTTAAATATTTTGGATTTTTTGTTTTCTTGTTAGACAAAAATTGGTTATGCTATGGCTGTTCAAAATTTGCATAAACTCGTGATTAGTTACTCGTTCAAGCCATTTTAACTACATCCTTTTCAAATAAAAGCACTTTGAACCGATGAAACTTACAGATAATATTTATAAAGAATACATAAGAAAAGTAAAGTGTGAAGCGGTAACGATTTATTTGGGATTCTAATTAGGGGGTGATTTTTGCGATTTTTTTACCAAAAATAAAAAGGGCCAACAATATTTTGAGCGTAACTCACTTACTTTTAATGTTAGAAGTTCTTTTAAGAAACAAAAATAAACCTTCTTTTAAACTCTTTTAAAAAGTTGTAATGAGTTTTCCCTGAAAAGTGCTCCGTTTTTCGGCTATTTTACGTTGAAATATTTGATTTGGAATTTGACGAAGAAGAACATACATTTCATTAGCTACAACTTTGCTTCTACTGGGTCTACAGACTTCATGCATACACCACTTTTTTCACTTTTTTATAAGCTATATTTTTGCTAAGAATATTTTTTCGATAAAATACTTACTTTTTGAGATATTTGCGAAAAACCGTCCTAAAACATTTTTTGTTAAAAATGAAGTCACTCGCAAATAACTCGAAAAGTATTGACTTAGTGAAAAAAGTCTATAGAACAAAAATTGCTTAGAATTAGTCATTTTATGCGATTCCGGAATTATTTTGAATATATTTTTTCACCCCCGAGAAAATATTTTTCACCCCGTATTTCCCAATTTTTGTAAAATGGAGGGGATGTAAAATTGTAAACTTTTTCTTATATAATAATAGACAATTTCAACTACCTATTCCCAAATTTTCATCCTTCCTTTATTTTTTTTGGGCCAGATTATTCTTTGATCGAGCTACCAATGCTCCTACTTTATTGACAGGTGTAATATCGCACCGACCACTGAAGACACTAGATCAAAAGTTCAGAATCAATAGATATCGTTACGATACAACTGCAAATATTCTCATAGTTTGCTGTTACAGCTAGTCTTATTACACTTGATAATTTTCGTGTTCTAACAATACAGTAAACGAGAAAATTACTACCTACTTGTCATGTTTATGATATGTCTTGTAATTTACTACTACATTATAGTTTTAAATTATGAGAACTTTTCAAACTAGGACAAAAATTCACAACCAGTAAAATATTTTAGATTTACGTATACAACAATTTGATTAAATTGTTCTTATAAAAGACGGTAGTCATAATAATAGAACATCCAAAAGGCAGTAGAAAGACAAATTTGAATCATACGTGTTTTTACGATAAATATACATTATATCTTAAGAATATAAAAGATAGAGACGAAAAATATTAACGAGAGAAAGATCATAAATGTTGAGATCCTAATGACAGCAATGTTGAGACAACCATACATTAAGAAATACGAGACCATCAGGCAATCAGTAACTATACGAAATAGATTATGTCGTAAGATCGGATACAAAGACGAAGGAATGTGAAATTCGGAACATATAGAGAGGAGATAACTATCTTGGAAGGAAGACAAGAATACATAAACAAACTTTGCATAAATAACATTTGTGCACGACAGAGCTTTTGAGGGGAATCAGTCTCATAATAAAGATATTTGATAATCAAGATGATACGAGTAACACTTCCTTAAGTGATACTTACGATAATAAAAATCAAAAAGTACCCCAACACTTTCAAATTACGTATAGTTGTACCGTATAACAGATTTTACAAAAACCCTCAAGGTCACTTGCACCGCATAAGCGCAGTCTGTCGTCTCTTCTCACGGTTGCAGATAAATTGGTTTTACTGTACTTCATTCTCGGCGTATTTAACCAATTATGGTGCAGCGTCTCCTACCTAGTCATTCATTGTTTCTGCCCACCATTGTGTAATTTGTCTGTGCCATTTGGTACCTGCTTGTTTCTTTATGTTGTAGTCCCAGCTTAAGTTTGGACGTCGTCTTGGTCCCTTTACGCTTCTTGAATACCACTGTAATTCTAGTGGACCATATATTGTCAGTTCTTCTCGCTAAATGTCCCGTCTTAAAGATTTGATTCTGTGGATTACATTAGTGGCCTGGGTTTCCAGTCTGATCCATTCTATTTTTTGCTACTCTCTTTTTTATCTCTTTCTTTAGTATCCAAGAATGCTCTTTTCTTCAGATGGAGTGGCATTCTAGATTTGAATATTACAGCATTTTTACCAAAAGATACCTAAGCCAATTTCATTCTTCTATTGATTTCTGAGGGTAAGGAGCCAGATTTATGTATTAATTGTCCCAGATATATTATATCTGCTGTCTCAAGTACAGCATTTAATACGTTTGTTAATCTGTTGTTGATGATCTTTGTGAATATCTTGTATATGAATGGTAGAAGACTTGTTATACCACCAATTCCAAATGCTTTACCGCTTTTCATTTTTGTGATTGTCGATTCTACTTCTTCCGGAAGGACTTCTGGTACATCTTCTTGGTTACTGGTTGCTTCTTCAAGTGTTTCAGGGGCTTGGTATAGTCACAAGTTGTATTATTTCATTTCTGTCTGTAATCCTGGTGTTATCGTTTGTTAAAGCAACGATTTGCTTCTTCCAATGATTAATGCTCTTTTTGTTTTCTTATCATTTTTCCAGTTTTCGATTTCATTTTCTACCAATCTTTCAGTGTATTTTGTATTTTCTCCTCCTCCTTAATATTTCCCTTAGCCTTACAAAGTCCTGTGTATTGTATTGCTATTTATATTCATTTCCCATCTTTGTGTTAGCATTGTCATGGTTATATCATGACAGTTTCCTATATTCATGTTGTTGTGGGCATCCTGCTTCTTCAGCAACATCAAGGATGATTTCCATGAATTTAGTGCTGTCAATTTGATCATGAAATCTTTCATGGCCTGTCCTTTGGTAGTGATCTGAGTTTTATTTTAGATTCTTGATATTTCACGGACATCTTTTATTCTAGCGATCTTGTTGGTTACACTGAAGTTAATTTCTTTGTATGTATGTATGTACTTTTATATTAAATAAAATAATTGAAGAGTATTTGTGCAAATATTAAAACAAAAACAAAATACAGTTTACACATAATATGTGGCTATAGTCAGGGAACGAAATAGTTGTCAGGAAATTGTTGCATGAAATGTAACTTATTTCTTACTAAAATAATAGTATATTTATAAAATTATAGAATTATACACGTAAAATTATAGTATAATTTTACACGCCGCTGAAATTACTCCTACTTAGCCCTTCAAAGAGACTTGGACTCTATTTTTACTTGGTGTTCCCAGTGGTTACTACCCTTAAACACAGAAAAATGTGTAGTGCTTAGAATTGGTAAAAATAATCCACTTGTGCCGTACTTCGTTAACGGACAACCATTAGATTCAGTGTTCTCGTATAACGACCTCGGTGTTATCGTAAACAGCAGCCTAACGTGGTCCGACCATATTCAGTCTATTTGTAAACGTGCGAACTCCAGACTATATCTTATTCGGAGGTGTTTTTCGAGAGCTTCAATGCAGTCATTCTGTAAACTTTACACTATTTACATAAGACCGATTCTTGAATAAGCTGGCCCAACGTGGTATCCTGATTTGGTTTGAGACAAAATTTTGTTGGAAAACGTCCAAAGAAAAGCCACTCGAATTCCATTGGGACTGAGAAGACCTTCCTATGAAGAAAGGCTCAGGATGGCCCACCTAACTTCTTTTGGACTTCGCCGACAACGTGGCGACTTAATAACCACATTTAAAATATTAAAATTTAATTTCGGAAATCTCGACGAAATTTTTACAATCAATCAAGATGAACGCCTTAGAGGTCACCAATTTAAACTGAAAAAAGAGAACTTTTGTACGAGACCAAGACAGAATTTTTTACCAAATAGAGTTTTCGATATTTGGAATAACCTGGATGATAACATTGTCTCAGCCCCCTCTACCAACACATTTAAAAACAGACTTGACAGTTTTCTATTATAGTTGAAATATTTTTTTATGTAAACCCAAATTGTATCTTTTTTTTGTTGTTGTTTTTTTTCTTTTTTTTTATATTGTATTTACTAGTAGGTTACTTATGTAATTTCTTTGTTTTTGGGCATAATAGGGACTTGTCCCTTTGCCCTTGTTTATGTATAATAATAATAATAATAATAATAATAATAATAAGAGATCTAATAATAAGACATCTACTAAAGAGACATCTACTCTACATCGCGCTATCTGCGCAGTAGATGACACAACACCGATCAAACTGAGGGAACCAGAAATGCGCATAAACCACCTTACTAAGGACGAAAAAGTGCGCGCCTGGATGGGTAAACCTCTGCACGGGCGACATCCCAATGAGGTCAGCCAAGATTATGTCGACAATATAGCGTCGAACTACTGGTTGACATCAGGAAAGATGTTCCCTGAAACGGAGGGTTCATTACTGGCCATTCAGGATCAGGTTATACCAACCAGAAATTACCTGAAATATATCATCAAAGACCCTCAGGTTCAAAACGACAGATGCCGATATGGACGTCAAGCCCAAGAAACCATCCAACATCTTACAGGGGGCTGCCAGGCATTTGCTGCAACTGAATACAAGGAACGGCATAACGCAGTGGGAAAAATCCTTCATCAAGAGATAGCTATCAAGCTGGGACTTCTCCAAGCAGACCGTCTCCCGTATTATCAATACGTCCCTGAGAGTATGCTTGAGGATGGCAACTACAAGCTATACTGGGACCGCACTGTGCTCACAGACCAAACAGTGGCACATAATAGACCAGATCTCGTACTAGTTAATAAATTAACAAGACAAACAACACTAATTGATGTGGCGATACCTAACAAAAATAATCTACGTAGTAAATTTACTGAAAAGATCGCCAAGTACAGAGATCTAGAAATTCAAATACGAAGGCAATGGAGAATGCAAAGTACCCAGACGATACCAATTATTATGTCTACTACTGGAGTCATTCCGAAGACCCTCCTCGAAAGCATAAAAAAGCTGGGTCTGAATTAACATCTTTATAAAACCATGCAGAAAGCTGTACTACTCGCGACGGCCAGATGCGTACGAAAATTTCTGGGAGATACACCTGCATTCCAAGTCACCTAGGGCTCGATAACACGGAAAGAGTCCCACCAGAGCTCAATCCTTTTGATACCGTAGGTATCTGGGATGAGTCAATTTTCCCCTTAGAGGGAGTGTGAGCCGTACGGCTAAATCTGGATAATAATAATAATAATAATACTACTCTCCTCAAATTCCGTATTAATCCACAAACTTCAAAATGAATCACTGACAACTATTTCGTTCTCTGACTGTAAATGCTTCTTATGTACAACTCAATGATAAGTGACTTACCTGATCATATTCAAATTTAACGTTATTTCTATTAACATCGATGATATTGTCGGTATTGTCGATGCGAAAAATGGGGTTCGACGAATTCCAATAAATCGTATAAAACTTGGCATTGCTGGCACCCGGCATCGTTGCCAATGCAAACCAATGACAAGTGAAGGCAAGAAAGATGACGGCGTGCAATAGCAGCCGGCCGGGTTGACAGTGTTGCCACGCCGTGGTCGTCATACTGCCTCCTCAGCCGAGGATGGTGAGGGTGTCACAAATGACGTAGACGCCGCCACCGAAGGTGGTCGTCTAACTGATGAGGTCGCCGTCGTTAGTGTTGCCACCGCGTCACCCTGTTGATGAGTCTCCTTAGCGACATGGACACTGTTTACATGACTAAATGAACTGTAGGTTATCTGAAAATAAAAAGAAAATATTACTGCCTGGATCATACGAGCCAATTATGTTCAAAATAATTAACAAGGTGTACTTAACGCGGGAGCAGTCGCGCCGTGAGAAAAAATCTCACATTTTATCCTTTTCCGTGATAACTTGATGAAAAATTTTGCAACATTGCTTTCCACACGTAAGTGCCTCTAGGAGGATCTTAGTAATGTGTAGAACTTTTTTTTTATATTTATATTTTTTTATGAAATTTATGGCTTTGGTGAGAACCTTTAAAATTGTTAGAAATAGATATTTTTAACATAACAAGTAAATAAAAATATTATAAAATAGAAATGTTTTAAATTTGTATTGTGAGATTTTTTCTCTACACGTGACTGCTTACGTAACAAAAGTAAGCGCAACTGCTCCCGGGTTAATGAAATTGCTGAAATTACTAAACATAATACTACAAACGAGAAAAACACAGATCTCAGAGTATTTTTATAGTATAAGAAAATGCAACTCCGAAGCAAAATATCTTTTCTCAATATTCACGCAAAAAATAAAGCTATAATGACTACAGTGATGAGCGCTCTAATAACCGGCAAAATATGGAAAACATAAGAAATTGTGAAATAAAAATAGATAAAACTAGTAGAGATACAAATTATCGATATAAACGTACTGTATTTTGTCGGACAGAACTTCCAATTGATTTGTTACCCTTTCATTAAACTCTCATGCAAAAATCAGACTGCTATTTATCACCAACTTAATTCCTGTCATTTGACATGTTCTACGTGACAGACTTATTAAAATGCCCAACATATTTGTCGAAGTTTGCTATCGAATAAACTTTTTTCACAATCATAAACTTGTCAGGATGACACATTCCACAATTAAAATCACGTTCCACAATTAAGACACTGTTCCAGTGTTCCCATACATCAAAGTTTGTCCGACTAGACACCGTTAAGATATTAACAATTTTTTTTTGGTAAGCGGATCCAGGCCTATAGGGGCACATCCATGATTTTCGTTTGACACTAGCCGGTGTAGCCTACACTCAACTACCCTCGAAAGTGCTACACTTGAAAACAAAGGAACATACCTAATATATCTATCAAAAGTAAAGTTTTTAAAACATTTTCTTAATAAAGATCTATTCCACATTTTTCAATAATGGTCCTGTATCTCGTTAATGTGAGAAGAAACTGATGATTTGATTGGACAATCGTTACTTAAAAAAAAGAAATCCTGACCTCTTTACTACTTTTTTCTTATCTCCTCTGATAGAAGGCTAAGAAGAAGAAGAATAATTTGTAAATATATAGCACAATCTCAAATTGTCGATCCCTAAAAATTGCCCTTGTATGTCTTTACCGTTTGCAATTTTCTGAATGTTCTATCGGTTTATTATTTTCCCGGATAGCTACACAAATATAAATACATACTACCTATATTTTATCGTGACACACTATTATGTTCAAGTAAAACAGTACGCCATCTCTTAATTGCATTGAAACCATTAAGCGCATATTACTTGCCAGGAAAGAAACGAAACTGTTTTCTTTACATTAGACAAATTATTAGCGCAAGGCAACAATGTTGTTTTTATTATCTCACATTGTGTGCTTATTATTTTTCCTCAAATTGTTTCCCTAACCTCATAAAACACGATATTATTATTCTATAGAGATACAAGGAAATCGAACTATAGACCAATGCAGGGTGACGTCATTTGACAGCGTCTGAGGGACAAATATCATTTGTAAACACAGAATATTTAGTGCATCATAAACCATTGTTTAATTTAAGAAAAACATTAAATGTTCCAGAGGTGAAAGAGGTAAACCGAGTTTTCTTAGAATACCTGTCACATTTAAAAATCGAGGAGATGTTTTAAATTGACTGTCAAATAAAAAAATATGAAAAAAAAATTTTTAAGAAACGCTTTTCTTTAGTTACGAGTGACTAAAATTAAAAATATTATAAAAAATCAACTAAAAGGCAAAAAATAAGAAAATTGAAAAAATCTAACACATTCGTCAAAGAAAAGTGTGGCGCGTCTTCATCGAATAAACGGTTTTCGCCCCACGCTTTTCTTTAACGAATGTGTTAGATTTCTTCAATTTTTTTTAATTTTTTGCCTTTTAGTTGATTTTTTATAATATTTTTAATTTTAGTCACTCGTAACTAAAGAAAAGCGTTTCTTAAAAAATTTTTTTTCATATTTTTTAATTTTTTACTTTTTAGTCTTACACTTTTCAAACATTAAAATATATCGTCATGTTTATTAAAATATGTATAAAGCATATGATGCACTAACGTGAAAAGTAGTCGGAGTCGGCAAAAAATTTGAAACTTTATTGTTTATTTATGAAGCATAACGTAAACAATTAACGTAAAAAGTGAAATTATGTATAGTTTATATCATTAGCTACAATCCGCAAAACTTTTAAATTTTTACATTGTAAAAAACAGGAGAAAAAACATTTTTCATTAAAATCGTTTTTTTTTTATTTAAACAATTAAAAAGCATAAAAACATTTTTTTATTGATTATTTGTGTATTGTTCCTGCGAACGCATATGTCTGCAAATTTTCATTAATTTGTGTTGGAAAAAAGGCAGTCAAATTAACGTCTAAAGATTTGACGCAAACTATTGAACTAAATAAAAGCGTTTAAAAAACGACGAGAGTTGTGGGTAAAAGCTCTAAAAAGGGGCCATTTGTCCGAATGTTTCTTCAAAAATGGGAGAATATGTTCCATACATTTTATGAAATAAAATTATAATATTAAAATTAATAATAAAACGAGAATACAGCAAAAAGAACACTGAAAACACAATATTTGCCCCTCAGCCACGCTGTCAAAGTCACGTGACCTCGAATGGTCAATAGTACATAGAAAGCACCCGATAAAAGTTTTATTGAAAATAAATAAAATAAATAATAATAAAATAATCTAATCTTATAAAATCCTAATCCAACACGTCGTCGCGTCATCTTACAGTCTCTCCAGGACATTTGTCGATATGGGTGTCCCGAAAATATTGGTCATAAATTATACCACAGATTCTGGGGTCAAAAATAGGTTGATTGAACCTCACTTACCTATATACAATAGTGCACACAAAAAAAGTTACAGCCCTTTGAAGTTACAAAATGAAAATCGATTTTTTTTCATATATCGAAAACTCTTAGAGATTTTTTATTCTAAATGGACATGTGACATTCATATGGCAGCAACATTATAAAAAAAAATTAAAATGAAATTTGTGCACTCCATAAAAATTTTATGGGGGTTTTGTTACCTTAAACCCCCCCAAACTTTTGTGTACGTTCCAATTAATTCATTATTGTGGCACCATTAGTTAAAAACAATATTTTTAAAACTTTTTTGCCTCTTAGTACTTTTTCGATAAGCCAGTGTTTATCGAGATATTTTGAATAATTTTCGAATCCACCACATATTTGTATATAGTTAAGTACGATTATAGAGACCTGTTAATAATCAGAAAATTTATTTAAAATTTACATTTTTAGGTGTATTTTGAAAAAGAAGCCACAACTCGATAAAAGGTGACTATCAAAAAAAGACTAAGACACAAAAAAGTTTTAAAATCACTGTGTTTAACTAATGGTACCACAATAATAATTTAATTGGAACGTACACATACATTTGAGGGGTTTAAAGGAACAAACCCCCCATAAAATTTTTATGTAAATATATTAAAAAAGAAGCTGCATCTCGATAAAAACTGGCTTATCGAAAAAATATTAAGAGGCAAAAAAGTTTTCAAAATGTTTTGTTTAACTAATGGTACCACAATAATGAATTAATTGAAACGTACACAAAAGTTTGGGGGGGTTTAAGGGAACAAAGCCCCCATAAAATTTTTATGGGGTGGACAAATTTTACTATAATTTTATTTTAACATGTTCCTGCCATAAGAATGAGACATGTCCATTTTCAATAAAAAATCTCTAATAGTTTTCGATATATTGAAAAAAATCGATTTTCATTTTGTAACTTCAAAGGGCTGTAACTTTTTTTATGATCATATTTGCACTAAGGTAAGTTAGGTTCAATCGAACTATTTTTGACACCAGAATGTGTGGTATAATTTATGACCATTCTTTTCGGGACACCCTGTATAATAGTCCAAGAGCTGGAAGGGGATTTTGCTCGTGATAAGTAATATGGACAAACTATACGGAGATATGTTAAATTAGTTGTGTACATTACTTTCCCACACGGGCGGACACCAGAGCGGGGGATGAGGGTAGTTATAAGTGGTCAAAGTCGCGGTTTTTATTATTTTTTTTTGTGACGCTCATGATCGAGATAGTGCACTAAAATTTGGGAACAAGTGGGTCATGACGTAAGTAAGCACAATCTCCAAGGGGGCAACGCTGCGTGGGGGACAAAGGGGTGGGAGCAGGGGTAAATATAAAAATTATAAGGGGTTTTTTGTGACGTTTGTGATTGAGTAGTGCACCAAAATTTGGGAATAAGTAGACCATGACATAACTAAGTAAAATCTCCAGGAACGGAAACCAGAGCGGGTGAAGAGGGTAGTTATTAGGGGTCAAAGTCGCGGTATTTATTTTTTTTGTGACGTTCGTGATCAAGATAGTGCACCAAAAGTTGGGAATAAGTAGACCATGAAATAACTAAGTAAAATCTCCAGGGGCAGAAACCAGAGTGGGGACGAGGGTAGTTATAAGGGATCAAAGTCGCAGTTTTTTTGTGACGCTCATGATCGAGATAGTGCACCAAAATTTGAGAATAAGTAGGTCATGACGTAACTAAACAAAATCTCCAGGGACGCAACGCTGCGTGGGGGACATACGGGTGTCGGGCACGGGTCCGTTTTTGGCTCCCACGCAGCGTTCTGCCCCTGGAGATTTTGCTTAGTTACGTCGTGATCTACTTATTCCCAAATTTTGGTGCACTATCTCGATCATGAGCGTCACAAAAAAAAATAAAAACCGCGACATTGACCCCCTAATAACTACCCTCGTCCCCCGCTCTGGTTTCCGCCCATTTGGGAAAGTCATGTACACGATTAATTCAACATATCCCCGTATAGTTTGCCCATATTACTTATCACGAGCAAAATCCGCTTCTATCTCTCCGACTATAAACATTAGATGACGTTTAATAAACGTCCGCGTCCTGTTATTTTTTTATATCTTTTTTATAACATCTCCAGCATGACTGAACCGATTTGGCTAATTTCGATTTTGAAACATTTGTAAAAGTTCAAGCAAAATTTAAAAGGTGAGAAAATGGATGAAATTATAAAGAAAATTCTAAAAACGTCAATGTTATTTTCAGATACAAACAGTAGTTACACTCCTCTAGATTGACGTCACTAAAACTGCGGCTAGTGAGACTTTTTTGTTTTTTTAATCCCTAACTTTGTATCTGTTTATTTTAAATCTTATAAATGATTAAAGAATCAATAAAAATAAAATGAAATAAGTAACCAGTGTATATCTTCCTCATTTACTTTATATCATAAACCACTAGCTGGCTCGGCCACATTTTGCTATGGCTTGGTTATTATACGATTAATATTATGTTCAATTCATTTACCACAGTTAAGTAAATATTGAGAAATCCATGCCTTTGGCACTTTGATCTAAATATGGTAAGTTAGCAAAAATTAATAATATAATCCAAACATTACATTATTAAAAATGTATAAATATTTTCAATTTCGTTGCAACCTGAAAATGCAGCAGCACTGTATCCTAGTCCAATCGGAGAGTGTAGGAAGAGTCTATACCGGTTTCGGGGCTTTTTTGCCTTATCATCAGTAGTCCCATATCCTCCTCTCTCCTATTCAACCAAATACCTCGGCGTGTGCCGTCCCAGATTGCAATGAACGAAATGTCACGGATATCGTAGCGACATCTGCTAAGAAACAAACTAAGTTCTCAATCCAGTAGTACAGAAACCGACAATAAATATCGTTCTCCATACCACCAGATTGACAACAGATGGAAATCTCTCTGGTTACTACCTCCGCGGCTTTCAAAAATTATAAGCCATACGGGTGCCGATAAGAACATTAAGATGAGGGAATTTTAAATAATTCACGTCCCATCTGCCCAGCGTGGTAAATTTTTACTAGTCTACAGCTATTATTAATTTATTAATGTAATCCAACGCTGACTTCAGTCTATGCGTGAATTGGTGATGCGCGATTCGTCAAGTTCGTTGTATACAGACAGAGGGAGTCAAACAAGTAAGAGGTTGTCAGAAAAAATTGGAGGGAGATACGATAAAATAGGAAGATGTGAGAAAAAATTAAGTGCAGTGGCTGTAGTGTAGAGTGTAGAGGGTAAGTGATTGTATCCTCCATTTCATCGCGACGGGCAAAATTACTAGTTAATAATAATAAATAAAATAAATAAAATAAATAAAATAAAAAAAATAAATAACATAAATAAAATAAATAAAATAATCATACAGAAGTAAAAACTTCGTTTGTACAATAGTATAAAAAAGTTTATTAAAAACCATTAAAAGTCATCCAAAAAGATTCGCAAAACGTTTTCGATCTAGATCGGATCATCTTCAGTGCGTTCTGCTTAGTACATGAAACTAGCAACCTTATGAAATTGGTAACATCGAGAAATATGGTTTACATGATACTTACACTAAGCTCCAAAATTAACGCACCACCTTAAAAATAGAACATTTTTAATGTCTCATATTTCCTAAACCTGTTGTCCGATTTTAGTGATTTTTTTCATATGTTATAGCTTTATTCTTCAAGAATATCGATGTAATAATATTGTTGCTGAACAGATAAGGGTCATTGTATACCGGGTGTAACAATGATAGTGTGTTTTTTCCTCAAAGTTTGGAACACCCTGTGGAATATTTTAGCGTATATAAAATATTGAAATTAAAACTCAACTGTAACTTTAATCTATCTTAACATTTTGCTTGTTGATTCATTCGCTTGTGTTGGATAATAAAAAAGTTAGGTACTTTAACAACTAGCAACGTTTTTCATCAATACAGGGTGTTTCTAAATAAGTGCGACAAACTTTAAGGGGTAATTGTGCATAAAAAATAATGACCGTTTGCTTTATAAACATATGTCCGCAAATGCTTCGTTTCCGAGATACGGGATGTTGAATTTTTTCTTACAAACTGACGATTTATTTATTGCTCTAAAACCGGTTGAGATATGCAAATGAAATTTGGTAGGTTTTAAGAGGTAGTTATTGGGCATTTTTTGGAATACAATTAAGAATTTTATATTCACCATTGGCGTGCATACGGGTAATATGACCGGGTAATATGACCCGTATGCACGCCAATGGTGAATATAAAATTCTTAGTTGTACGTCAAAAAATGCACAATAACTACCTCTTAAAACCTACTAAATTTCATTTGCATATCTCAACCGGTTTTAGAGCAATAAATAAATCGTCAGTTTCTAAGAAAAAATTCAACATCCCGTATCTCGGAAACGAAGCATTTGCGGACACATGTTTATAAAGTAAACGGTCATTATTTTTTTATGCAGAATTACCCCTTAAAGTTTGTCGCACTTATTTAGAAACACCCTGTAATAATGAAGAACGTTGCTAGTGGTTAAAGTATCTAACTTTTTTATTATCCAACATAATCAAATTAATCAGAAAGCGAAATGTTAAGAAAGCCTAAGGCTACAGTTGAGTTTTAATTTCAATCTTTTATATACGCTAGAATATTTCACAGGGCGTTCCAAACTTTGAGAAAAAAACACACTATCATTGTTACACCCGGTATACAATGACACTTATCTGTTTAGCAACAATATTATTACATCGATATTCTTGAAGATGCTATAACATACTGAAAAAATCACTAAAATCGGACAACAGGTTTAGGAAATATGAGACATTAAAAATGTCCCATTTTTAAGGTGGTGCGTTAATTTTGACGCTTAGTGTATATGATATTTATAGCGACTCCAAGTCGATGTTAAAAGATTGAATGTGTTAGGAGTGCTCAAAGGGCAACATGGTTCCCTGCTCGATAAGAATGGACTGTGGTCCATTGAACTGGCAAAAACCACAAGATCTTATCGAGCAGGGAACCATGTTACACTTTGAGCACTCCTAACACATTCAATCTTTTAAGATCGACTTCGAGTCGCTATAAATATCATATACACTAAGCGTCAAAATTAACGCACCACCTTAAAAATGGGACATTTTTAATATCTCATATTTCCTAAACCTGTTGTCCGATTTTAGTGATTTTTTCAGTATGTTATAGCATCTTCAAGAATATCGATGTAATAATATTGTTGCTAAACAGATAAGGGTCATTGTATACCGGGTGTAACAATGATAGTGTGTTTTTTTCTCAAAGTTTGGAACGCCCTGTGAAATATTCTAGCGTATATAAAAGATTGAAATTAAAACTCAACTGTAGCCTTAGGCTTTCTTAACATTTTGCTTTCTGATTAATTTGATTATGTTGGATAATAAAAAAGTTAGATACTTTAACCACTAGCAACGTTCTTCATTATTACAGGGTCATTATTTTTTATGCACAATTACCCCTTAAAGTTTGTCGCACTTATTTAGAAACACCCTGTATTGATGAAAAACGTTGCTAGTTGTTAAAGTACCTAACTTTTTTATTATCCAACACAAGCGAATGAATCAACAAGCAAAATGTTAAGATAGATTAAGGTTACAGTTGAGTTTTAATTTCAATATTTTATATACGCTAAAATATTCCACAGGGTGTTCCAAACTTTGAGGAAAAAACACACTATCATTGTTACACCCGGTATACAATGACCCTTATCTGTTTAGCAACAATATTATTACATCGATATTCTTGAAGAATAAAGCTATAACATATGAAAAAAATCACTAAAATCGGACAACAGGTTTAGGAAATATGAGACATTAAAAATGTTCTATTTTTAAGGTGGTGCGTTAATTTTGGAGCTTAGTGTAAGTATCATGTAAACCATATTTCTCGATGTTACCAATTTCATAAGGTTGCTAGTTTCATGTACTAAGCAGAACGCACTGAAGATGATCCGATCTAGATCGAAAACGTTTTGCGAATCTTTTTGGATGACTTTTAATGGTTTTTAATAAACTTTTTTATACTATTGTACAAACCAAGTTTTTACTTCTGTATGATTATTTTATTTATTTTATTTATTTTATTTATTTTATTTATTTTATTTATTTTATTTATTTTATTTATTTTATTTATTTTATTTATTTTATTTATTTTATTTATTTTATTTATTTTATTTATTTTATTTATTTCATTTATTTTATTTATTTTATTTATTTTATTTATTTTATTTATTTATTTATTTATTATTATTTTATTTATTATTATTAACTAGTAATTTTGCCCGTCGTGATGAAATGGAGGATACAATCACTTACCCTCTACACTCTACACTACAGCCACTGCACTTAATTTTTTCTCACATCTTCCTATTTTATCGTATCTCCCTCCAATTTTTTCTGACAACCTCTTACTTGTTTGACTCCCTCTGTCTGTATGCAACGAACTTGACGAATCGCGCATCACCAATTCACGCATAGACTGAAGTCAGCGTTGGATTACATTAATAAATTAATAATAGCTGTAGACTAGTAAAAATTTACCACGCTGGGCAGATGGGACGTGAATTATTTAAAATTCCCTCATCTTAATGTTCTTATCGGCACCCGTATGGCTTATAATTTTTGAAAGCCGCGGAGGTAGTAACCAGAGAGATTTCCATCTGTTGTCAATCTGGTGGTATGGAGAACGATATTTATTGTCGGTTTCTGTACTACTGGATTGAGAACTTAGTTTGTTTCTTAGCAGATGTCGCTACGATATCCGTGACATTTCGTTCATTGCAATCTGGGACGGCACACGCCGAGGTATTTGGTTGAATAGGAGAGAGGAGGATATGGGACTACTGATGATAAGGCAAAAAAGCCCCGAAACCGGTATAGACTCTTCCTACACTCTCCGATTGGACTAGGATACAGTGCTGCTGCATTTTCAGGTTGCAACGAAATTGAAAATATTTATACATTTTTAATAATGTAATGTTTGGATTATATTATTAATTTTTGCTAACTTACCATATTTAGATCAAAGTGCCAAAGGCATGGATTTCTCAATATTTACTTAACTGTGGTAAATGAATTGAACATAATATTAATCGTATAATAACAAAGCCATAGCAAAATGTGGCCGAGCCAGCTAGTGGTTTATGATATGAAGTAAATGAGGAAGATATACACTGGTTACTTATTTCATTTTATTTTTATTGATTCTTTAATCATTTATAAGATTTAAAATAAACAGATACAAAGTTAGGGATTAAAAAAACAAAAAAGTCTCACTAGCCGCAGTTTTAGTGACGTCAATCTAGAGGAGTGTAACTACTGTTTGTATCTGAAAACAACATTGTCGTTTTTAGTATTTTCTTTATAATTTCATCCATTTTCTCACCTTTTAAATTTTGCTTGAACTTTTACAAATGTTTCAAAATCGAAATTAGCCAAATCGGTTCAGTCATGCTGGAGATGTTATAAAAAAGATATAAAAAAATAACAGGACGCGGACGTTTATTAAACGTCATCTAATGTTTATAGTCGGAGAGATAGAAGCGGATTTTGCTCGTGATAAGTAATATGGGCAAACTATACGGGGATATGTTGAATTAATCGTGTACATGACTTTCCCACATGGGCGGAAACCAGAGCGGGGGACGAGGGTAGTTATTAGGGGGTCAATGTCGCGGTTTTTATTTTTTTTTGTGACGCTCATGATCGAGATAGTGCACCAAAATTTGGGAATAAGTAGATCACGACGTAACTAAGCAAAATCTCCAGGGGCAGAACGTTGCGTGGGAGCCAAAAACGGACCCGTGCCCGACACCCGTATGTCCCCCACGCAGCGTTGCGTCCCTGGAGATTTTGCTTAGTTACGTCATGACCTACTTATTCTCAAATTTTGGTGCACTATCTCGATCATGAGCGTCACAAAAAAACTGCGACTTTGATCCCTTATAACTACCCTCGTCCCCACTCTGGTTTCTGCCCCTGGAGATTTTACTTAGTTATTTCATGGTCTACTTATTCCCAACTTTTGGTGCACTATCTTGATCACGAACGTCACAAAAAAAATAAATACCGCGACTTTGACCCCTAATAACTACCCTCTTCACCCGCTCTGGTTTCCGTTCCTGGAGATTTTACTTAGTTATGTCATGGTCTACTTATTCCCAAATTTTGGTGCACTACTCAATCACAAACGTCACAAAAAAACCCCTTATAATTTTTATATTTACCCCTGCTCCCACCCTTTGTCCCCCACGCAGCGTTGCCCCCTTGGAGATTGTGCTTACTTACGTCATGACCCACTTGTTCCCAAATTTTAGTGCACTATCTCGATCATGAGCGTCACAAAAAAAAATAATAAAAACCGCGACTTTGACCACTTATAACTACCCTCATCCCCCGCTCTGGTGTCCGCCCGTGTGGGAAAGTAATGTACACAACTAATTTAACATATCTCCGTATAGTTTGTCCATATTACTTATCACGAGCAAAATCCCCTTCCAGCTCTTGGACTATTATACAGGGTGTCCCGAAAAGAATGGTCATAAATTATACCACACATTCTGGTGTCAAAAATAGTTCGATTGAACCTAACTTACCTTAGTGCAAATATGATCATAAAAAAAGTTACAGCCCTTTGAAGTTACAAAATGAAAATCGATTTTTTTCAATATATCGAAAACTATTAGAGATTTTTTATTGAAAATGGACATGTCTCATTCTTATGGCAGGAACATCTTAAAATAAAATTATAGTAAAATTTGTCCACCCCATAAAAATTTTATGGGGGCTTTGTTCCCTTAAACCCCCGCAAACTTTTGTGTACGTTTCAATTAATTCATTATTGTGGTACCATTAGTTAAACAAAACATTTTGAAAACTTTTTTGCCTCTTAATATTTTTTCGATAAGCCAGTTTTTATCGAGATGCAGCTTCTTTTTTAATATATTTACATAAAAATTTTATGGGGGGTTTGTTCCTTTAAACCCCTCAAATGTATGTGTACGTTCCAATTAAATTATTATTGTGGTACCATTAGTTAAACACAGTGATTTTAAAACTTTTTTGTGTCTTAGTCTTTTTTTGATAGTCAACTTTTATCGAGTTGTGGCTTCTTTTTCAAAATACACCTAAAAATGTAAATTATAAATAAATTTTCTGATTATTAACAGGTCTCTATAATCGTACTTAACTATATACAAATATATGTGGTGGATTCGAAAATTATTCAAAATATCTCGATAAACACTGGCTTATCGAAAAAGTACTAAGAGGCAAAAAAGTTTTAAAAAGATTGTTTTTAACTAATGGTGCCACAATAATGAATTAATTGGAACGTACACAAAAGTTTGGGGGGGTTTAAGGTAACAAAACCCCCATAAAATTTTTATGGAGTGCACAAATTTCATTTTAATTTTTTTTTATAATGTTGCTGCCATATGAATGTCACATGTCCATTTAGAATAAAAAATCTCTAAGAGTTTTCGATATATGAAAAAAAATCGATTTTCATTTTGTAACTTCAAAGGGCTGTAACTTTTTTTGTGTGCACTATTGTATATAGGTAAGTGAGGTTCAATCAACCTATTTTTGACCCCAGAATCTGTGGTATAATTTATGACCAATATTTTCGGGACACCCTGTATATCGACAAATGTCCTGGAGAGACTGTAAGATGACGCGACGACGTGTTGGATTAGGATTTTATAAGATTAGATTATTTTATTATTATTTATTTTATTTATTTTCAATAAAACTTTTATCGGGTGCTTTCTATGTACTATTGACCTTTCGAGGTCACGTGACTTTGACAGCGTGGCTGAGGGGCAAATATTGTGTTTTCAGTGTTCTTTTTGCTGTATTCTCGTTTTATTATTAATTTTAATATTATAATTTTATTTCATAAAATGTATGGAACATATTCTCCCATTTTTGAAGAAACATTCGGACAAATGGCCCCTTTTTAGAGCTTTTACCCACAACTCTCGTCGTTTTTTAAACGCTTTTATTTAGTTCAATAGTTTGCGTCAAATCTTTAGACGTTAATTTGACTGCCTTTTTTCCAACACAAATTAATGAAAATTTGCAGCAACAATATTATTACATCGATATTCTTGAAGATGCTATAACATACTGAAAAAATCACTAAAATCGGACAACAGGTTTAAGAAATATGAGACATTAAAAATGTCCCATTTTTAAGGTGGTGCGTTAATTTTGACGCTTAGTGTATATGATATTTATAGCGACTCGAAGTCGATTTTAAAAGATTGAATGTGTTAGGAGTGCTCAAAGTGTAACATGGTTCCCTGCTCGATAAGATCTTGTGGTTTTTGCCAGTTCAATGGACCACAGTCCATTCTTATCGAGCAGGGAACCATGTTGCCCTTTGAGCACTCCTAACACATTCAATCTTTTAAAATCGACTTGGAGTCGCTCTAAATATCATATTTGCAAGTATCATGTGAACCATATTTCTCGATGTTACCAATTTCATAAGGTTGCTAGTTTAATGTACTAAGCAGAACGCATTGAAGATGATATGATCTAGATCGAAAACGTTTTGCAAATCCTTTTGGATGACTTTTAATGGTTTTTAATAAACTTTTTTATACCATTGTACAAACGAAGTTTTTACTTCTGTATGATTTTTTCATTATGGTATACAACCAACTACTGGGATTTTCCCATTGATTTTGTTTTAATAAATAAAATAATTAGAAAATATTAGGCCTTCTCTTAATTATTGCATTGGTGCCATTTTAAGGCCATATTACTTAACAGGAAAGAAATGGAACTGTTTTCTTTACATTATACAGCGCCTTTTTTATATTAGCGATAGGCCACAATGTTGTTTTTATTATCTTACATTGTGTGCTTATTATTTTTCCTCAAATTGTTTCCTTAGCCTCATAAAACACGATATAAACAATTATTATTCTATGGAGATACAAAGAAATCGCACTATAATAGAAAGAAGCACCCGTTAAAAGTTTTATTGAAAATAAAATATCATCTTTGTATCTCAATCTTGAAATTCTTTGATGGCCAGATGTCTTCTGGTTTATTTATGCGTTTTATTTATTTTTGATTAAATTGATTCTAAAAGCGAGGGGATTTAGATTGTTCGCTTGCTTCTAGAAAACCAGACAAAATCAATTTAAGCGGCATACTATTTCAAGCAATATACAGGGAAAACCAATGATGAGCTTTCTAGGTTTTAATTAGTTAAAAAAAGTGCCAAACATTTATTTTCAAAAGTAAGTAATCTAAAAAATATTAGTTTAGAGACCGAATAATATTTTTAAATTTGAATTTTATTAAATTTAGTTGAGGGTATTTTGATTACGAAATATTATTGACAGTCAGATTCGTTAGTTTTATTTATAGACAGAGCCGGTATAGGTGGAATTTGCTAATCATTTTAGGCACGATGACAGCCTGTAACTTAAATAGTAGAACCTAAAAGAAAACGTATTTTTAGTGGCACATGCGTCGACAGTGGCGCATCAACGCTTTCCACTTATGGATAAATAAATTAAAAGCTACCCTCCCTCACACCCAGAATTCAATTTTTAAGACTCAGCTTAATTTTAACCCATTACACCCTTCCCCAACCATCAAAAAATTAATTTTTCGTTTTTATTTTTTTTAGGTGGGATGCAATCAATTTTAAAAAATTCACACGCATAGAGGTTTTAACAAAACATGTCTTTTTTTATAGATCCGTAGGTTAAGTGTACATAACCTAAAAAAAAAATTATTTATTTTATTTTTTATTTGGAAAGAAGCGTATAACTTTTTTTGGAGATGGCTGCAGGTCTATTTTTTTATTTTGTGTATTTTATCAAACACTATATTTCAAAAAAAAATTTCAGATTTTTCCGTAAGGTTCACCACTTTCAAAAATCCAAAACACTGTTTTTCATTGGGGTTTAAGGGGGTTTTTTGTTTCTCCCTTTTTTAAATGTTCTAAAGGACTCAGTTACATCAATGTATATGTTACAGTTCAAGTTGATTCTCAGAGACTAGTTGGAGCCAACTCCAACTGAAACGAGCAGTAAAAGTTGATTTTAAAAATTTAAATCAACTTTTACTAGTTGGAGTTGACTCTTCCTGGATCGATTCAGTAAATGTTGATTATACGAGAATATCAAGTGCATTTTTGATGAGTGTGCGTTTCTTTGTTTTGACTGTTTCAACTACTTATTAGTATAGTCTGTAACGTCGCCCCCGTTAGGTAAATTATTCTGATTCGATTTTTTGCACAAACTTACTCAAAGAAATACATCCGTATAACAATCCTTATTATAACAAATACACAGGGTGTCACACGGTACCGCGGTCGAAAAATTGTTTAACCAATTTCAGTAAAGTCAGTCAGTAAAGTGACTCTTTATCGAACGAGTCTGATATTACGAGCAGAGGAACAGACGCGTTCGATAAAGAGTATTGAGGTGGTGCGTACAAAATTGTATCGTCAATCATAAAAAACATTAACACTTAGACATTAGACGAAATAAAAAATTCGTATGACAGTAATGACAGATGACTTTTGCATGATGGCCGGTTTTGATGTTTAATCGATAGTTATCAATGTTGTACCTAATTACTAAATCTGTAAAGTTTTGATTTATTTTGTATGAATATAATTGCGAAACACTACAGAATTTTACTTTTTGACATAAATTTTATTAATAATAAGATAAATTTTGTACAATATTTTTAATAATTAAAGTAAATAAATTATAATTTCACTATAATAAATAATCGATTGCTGCCATTGACCACTTACATTCAATCTCGGTTAATTTGATTAATTATCGCGGCAGGTAAAGTAACATTCTTCTTTCAATACAACAAAGTGTTACTTTACTGCCGAAAATGAGGGCAAATGAGTACAATATTGGATGATTTTAGTAACGTTTGGCGATAAACAATGATTTTAACCAAATTCGCTAACATAATTTTTTCACTTCGCACAAATTTTTTTTAGATCCTTTGGGCCTTTTTTCTCTAAAATTGACTGTTGTCGAGTTATTAGCGACTTAAAATTTGAAAAACACCAAAATAACCATTTTCAAGTTTTAATAACTCGGTTAAAGATAATTATTGTGAAAGTCGAGCGAGCGGCCGTGGAGTAACGGCATAATCAATGGCCTATTATGCCAGTGCACGTGGGTTCGAGCCCTGCTAAAGACAAACCATTTTCATTTTCAATAATGACACGAGCCGTCTCACCGTGCCTCGGAGAGCACGTTACGCAGTCGGTCCCCCTGGGCTAGTGTACATCGACACTAGTTACTTGAAACAGGGTTAAAGATGTAATTGGCTCCGGAACTGTCCGAAAGGCAAAAATGCCAAACGATATTATATATTATGAAAGTCAGAAACTAAAAAAAATCAAAGATTAAAGCTACCTCTATAAGATCCTGAAGAAATTTTTGTCATTATTTCATTAATAAGATATTATTTTTAATTATCAACAATGAGCGCTAACCGTGTATTGAGGCGGCCGTCAATGTGAGTGCGAGTGAGATTCACCATTGGACGGCTGGAATGGTGCATCTCTTTAGCACTCACCATTGACGTCCGCCTAATACGCACTTAGCGCTCATTGTTAATAATTAAAGATAAAGCTTAGTAATAAAATAGTGACAAAAATTTCTGCTGGATCTTGTAGAGGGGGCTATAAACTTTGATTTGGTCACTTTCTGACTTTCATAATAATGGATTTTAACCGAGTTATTAAGCCTTGAAAATAGCTATTTTCGCATTTTTCAAATTTTAAATCGCGTATAACTCGACAACAATCAATTTTAGAGAATAATCACAAAATACATTTTTTTGCTCAGAATAACCCAAATGATCTAAAAAAAATTGTTCGAAGTGAAAAAATTATTTTTGTGAATTTGTCTAAAAAAAATTGTTTAAACAATTTATCGAGCAAGGTACTGCCTGGCACCCAGTAAATTTGTTATAAGGACCTCTTTTTGAGTAAGTTTGTGCAAAAAATTCGAATCGGAGTAATTTACCTAACGGGGGCGACGATACAGCCTAGACTAATTTGAACATATTCAGTAACATTTAATTTCTAGAATCGGCTGTTTGTGTGAATCAGAATCAACTTTTACTAAATGGCAGTGGGAAGAGTATACTTTTCCTAGTTGGAGTCTACTTTTACTAGTAAATGTTGAATATAAATCTTCATTTTATATTTATAATCAACTTTTACTGAAACCAGCCGTTAGAGTTGACTCCAACTAGTTGGAGTCAACTCCAACTGGATAATCAACTTGAACTGTAACATATGTTATATAACCTATAAAAAAATTGATTTGATCTATTTTGAAGTCTATAAACTAGGGATATTTTCCAAAAACAGTTTTTTAGAAAATGGCGAATCTTACGGAAAAATCTGAAAAAAATTAGAAATATAGTGTTTGATAAAATACACAAAATGAAAAAAATATACCTACAGTCATCTCCAAAAAAAAGTTATACTATATATAGTATAAAGTCTATAAAAAATAGACATGTTTTGTAAGAGTCTCATCTATACGAGTGAATTTTTTGAAATTTTAAAATTGATTGCATCCTACCTAAAAAAAATAAAAACCAAAAATAAAGTTTTTGATGGTGGGTGAAGGGGATGGTGGGTAAAAATTACGCTGAGTCTTATTTTTTAATCACATAAAACTTAAAAAAAATGAAAGAAATTGAATTCTGGGAGTGAGGGAGGGTACTTTATGATTTATTTATCCCGTCCTTAACTGGAAAGTTTGATGCGGCACTGTCGACGCATGTTCCACTAAAAAGTGACGGCACAATGTTCATACGTTTTCTTTTAGGTTCTACTATTTAATTGATAAACTCTTATCGTGCCTATCTTAAAATAGGTTTGAAAATTAATATTAGTAAAACCAAGTCCATGAGAATAAATGCAAGGAACGAAACGTTATTTACTATCGACAACATGCAGATTGAAAATGTGAAAAACTTTACGTATCTTGGAAGTGTCATAACAGAAAACGGAGGCACAGAAAACGATATTCGTATGAGGATACGAAAAGCTCAGCAAGCATTCAGCATGCTCAACCTTGTTTGGAGGTCTGGCGAGTAGGTATTCTACAAGGACAAATATCCGAATATTCCAGTCAAACGTCATGTCTACTCTACGGACGTGAAACCTGAAAAGTGACGAAAACCCTTACAGACAAACTGCAGGTCTTTGTTAACAAAGGGGGCGTTCAAGTATTACGTAACGCAGCTTGGGGGAGGGGGTCTTGTAAAACGTTACGGCGCGTTACATGGGGGGAGGGGGTTCGAACAACGCGTTACGTAACATTCTTTTTGAACTTAAATGAAAAAAAACTACGGAATTTCTTTTATGTTTTACATAGGCCCCTGAATTGTATATGTTGCACCCTCACGCTCCGCTCATGTTCCGACAAAAGGACAATAGTACCTATTCAAGTGAAAAAATCTTAAAATTTGTAACACAGATGAAGCACAGTAACATGTGTTTGCAATAATTAGCTGAACCTTTCTCCACAACAAAAGATCAAAAGATACAGATGGGATTTAATAGGTTGCAGAGGGAACTACATGTTCATAAATCATGTATGTTTTCTGAAATCGTTTTCTGCAGTAGGTATTCATTAATGTTTTAAATACGCAAATTTTCAAATTATTTAAAAATGTCTTTAAATAAAAAGCAATAAATACAAAACCCACTATATTGATACCTACTTAGTTTAGAAAATTGATAGATGCATTGATAGATTGATAGATATTTAAAAAAATAATAATACCCTTATTTAAAGTGTGATTCCGGAATTATTAATTTCAAAGTTTTATGTGATTAATATGTTGACGAAAATTATACATAATTTCAAAATTTCACCTTGCATTATTCATAATAAACCCTACATAATACACATTTATGAGATGAGGTTGTTAAGCAGCTTCCTCAAAACAAAAATATACAAGGTGTTTAATTAAAATTAAAGATAATGGACTATGCTAGACTTGAGTGAATCACCCTGTATATTCAAAATTATGTTTAAATAGTCCATAGTTGAATTTAAAAGTTGACGTATCCTAGCGTTTTTATAATTTTCTAAAATAATGACACATGGCAAAAACAATTTTATTCCATAATAGTCCTGTCGCCAGGGGGGGTACAACGGCCTCGTTAATTCAGATGGACTTACTCAAGTTTTTTTTATGTATTTTGACCCGTAGAACACGAATTTTTTGGGTAACAGTTGATCCGGATGTCGATAAGATTGTTATAGACCAAGAACTTGAGGAATCAAATAACAGCGATTTTTGGCAAAACAAAACAATATTTTGTATTTTTTGGGCCATTTTAAGTAAAAAATATTTCTACAAGTTTTTTCGTAGGATGCACAGTTTTCGACATAAACGCGGTTGAACTTTAAAAAAATCGAAAAATTGCAATTTTTGAACCCGAATAACTTTTGATTAAAAAATTAAATAGCAAGTCTGCTTACCGCATTTGAAAGTTTAAGTCAAATTATATCGGTTTTGATTATTTGCATTGGTAAAAATTTATTTTTTTATTGTTTAACAAAGCTATAAACACGTAGGGTTTCCCGTGCTTTTACATGCGTTTTAACGCATGTAACGTAGAAATAGTCTTGATTGCACTAGTACCTATTCTACCTACTCGTTCGATTTTAAATGAGAAATCATAGAAACATCACTCACGCACTAGTTGTTTGTAGCTTTGTTTAGCAATAACACAATAAATTTTTAGCAATGCAAATAATCAAAACCGACATAATTTGACTTGAACTTTCAAAGGCGCTAAGCAGAATTGCTATTTTATTTTTTAATCAAAAGTTATTCGGGTTTAAAAATTGCAGTTTTTCGATTTTTTGAAAGTTCAACCGCGTTTATCTCGAAAACTGTGCATCCTACTAAAAAACTTGTAGAAATATTTTTTGCTTAAAATGACCCAAAAAATACAAAATATTGTTTTGTTTTGCCAAAAATCGCTGTTATTTGATTCCTCAAGTTCTTGGTCTATAACAATCTTATCGACATCCGGATCAACTGTTACCCAAAAAATTCGTGTTCTACGGGTCAAAATACATAAAAAAAATTTGGGTAAGTCCATCTGAATTAACGAGGCCGTTGTACCCCCCCTGGCGACAGGACTAATAAGTGGTTTCAATACATTATAATTTTTTAAATGAGTAGGAATTATAAAGACCATAAAATCAGATTTTTAAGCAGCTTTTAAAAATATAAAAATATACAGGGTGTTAAAAATAAAGCTTATGGACTACGGTAGGCTTGCATGAATCACCCTGTACATTTAAATTTATGTTTAAAAAGCACACATTTTTATATATGAAAATCTACGGGTCTCAGAGTTTTTTAAAATTGATTAAAACAAGCACAGAAATAATTTTATTCCATAAGTGCCTTCTTATATATACAGGGTGTTTCAGAAAAAGGTAACACGATCTCTAAGATAGGTGAAAAACTGAAAAATTATTGGGGTTTGCTTAGTATAAAATTTTTGTAACGGCATGCGTTTTCACAATACAGGGCGTTGAAGAACAAAAAGTTTTACACATTTGTTTCACTATTTTTCCGAAACTACTGGCAACATCGTATATTATTTGTTATACACAAATTTTTACTAAGCAAAATAAAATGTTGAAATAATAAATATGTTATTTTATTTTAAGTTTTTATTAAAAAAGATAAAATAGAAGAATGCATGAGAAAAACAATAAAGGATGAAGCCAAAAATGTATGTAAGGATGGGGCCAAGCAGGGAAAATGTAAATGTAAATGTAAAATTAGTAATAAAAGATTATTATTGTAAGTTTTGGACATATTTCATGTCATGGGACATGAAATTACGATTGGCAGGGATAACCAGACACATGAACTAAAAAGAAGAATCGTTCTTGGGTGGGCAGCATTTGGAAAACTGAGAGAAACTTTTAAAAGTGAGTTGCCCACATGCCTAAAGAGAAAGGTGCGTCCTCCCAGTCTTGACGTACGGATCAGAAACACTTACCTTACCTAAAGCCTCCGCTACCAAACTAAGAGTAACGCAGAGAAGAATGGAGCGGTCAATGTTAGGAATAACTCTGCGAGGCAAAATCAAAAACGAAGAAATCAGGAGAAGAACAAAGGTGACTGGCGTCATCAAAAGGATAGCCAGGTTGAAGTGGAGATGGGCAGGACACAGCCAGAATGACAGATGGGCGATGGACAAAAAGGTTATTGGAATGGAGGCCAGGAGAAGACAAGAGAAGCGTCGGTCGACCGCCTACAAGATGGACAGACGAAGCGACGTAAGAAAGCTAAATAAAAACTGGATGAGAGCGGCGCAGGATAGACGTGGTTGGAAACGAGGGGAGGAGGCCTATGTTCAGAAGTGGACTTTTGAGGCTGGATGATTATTGTAAGTTTTTATTATTACCTCAAATGCGATTAAGATAATAACGAAGTTCTTTTACCGAGTTTCCGGTACTTTTCGCAAGCTAGTTTTCCGTTTAGGTTCAAATGGTCACTTGGGTGTTACGTAACGTTTAGGTAGGGGGAGGGAGTACATAAAAACGTTACGGTGCGATATATGGGGGGAGGGGGGGGGTCAAAAATCTTCAAAAATTGCGTTACGTAATACTTGAACGCTACCAAATGTCTGCGAAGAATTGTTTGTATTTTCTGGCCAAACACCATCAGAAACGAAGATCTACTACATCTGACCCACCAAAAGCGGGTAGAAAATGAAATAAAGTCCAGAAAGTGGTGTTGGATCGGTCACACACTCCGAATAGATAGTTCCAGTATTGCAAAGACTGACCTTAAGTGGAATCCCCAAGGAAAAAGAAAAAGAGGTCGCCGAGCACAAACTTGGAGAAGATCCATCATGGACGAGATAAGCGGTTAAGGAAATGACCTCAACGATTAAAACAAAAATAATATCTTTTTTAAAAAAACACCGCATCTATGGTTGGCTGCCTATCTTTAGTAGTACACTTATTTGCACCCCGCTGACAATTGGTTTTAAATAACTTTATTTTCACTCCTTATATTATTCTTGTTAGCTTAATATAGAATACTTGTAATCCCAGAACACGATGGTTGTTGTTATTATTGAATTTTACTACAAATAATTTTTTAAAAACTAGTGGCTAGTGTACCTAACTACATTTCAATTGACAAAACTTCCAAGTTACACTGTCTGTCTCGTACTGTCGTTAGTCGGAAACACTTTCACACCTGTCATCTGTAATCAGTTGGCTTTCACCTTTCTCTTTGTGAAGACAGAAATCGACTCGACTCGAAATGCTTCGTGGAATAGTCATATGATGCTTTGAGGTATCTCTCTAAATTTCATCCATCGCCAGGATTTAATATACAACATGTCAATGTAAGAATTTTAGTCGACATTTTAAGGGTTTTAACCCATGCATTTTTGGTGGCTTAGCATGTAGACCTTGTGATTATAACCTAATTTTTTATCTTGGTCAACCTTTAAATTTTTAACTTTTGTCTTCACTAATTATGGTTATACTTATTTTAGGCTTAGAACACTGATGATGCTCTCTTTAGAGCGAACACGTTCTGTTTTTTAATGTAGCCCTTTATTGGGGTTTTCAAATGATTTTGTCTTCAATTTTTGTAATTAATGGTATACAGCCAGCTACAGGAAATCTTTTCCTTATGGAGGTCAAGGAAAGTCCTGGAATGAGGTGAAGGCCTTAGCTCAAAATAAAACCCGATGGCGCGTTTTCACTAAAGTTCCATGTTCCACTTGGGAGTTCAAGAACATTATAATATAATTATTAAATATTATAATATAAATATTATAATCGTGCCTCAAATGATTAGCAAATTTCACCTACACCGGCTCTTAGTCTATTAGTTTATCTTTTGAATTTTATTATTATGGATAGTCCAATTATTTCATTTGTTCCGCTAATGCGTTGGTAAATTTTTCTTTAATAAATATAATAATGCTTCTTTGAGTTAACATTTTTAGATGAGCACGGATGCAATTAAATTATAAGGTAATAACTTCTACAAGCATTGTCAACAACAATGAAGTATGTCGTGTACGCGGTATCTTAACCTTTTTCTGGCTGACATTAACAAGTACACAATTTTGTGGAATTTATTTCCTCAAAATATTTTTATTTTGTACAATAAATAATTTTCTCACAAATATCAATACATTATATCGCCGCCGTCTACGAAAAGTATAACTCCGAAAAATGCCGTTAAGAGTAGAACTTTCAATGAACGCCGCGAAAAATATTATTTTCAATTATATGACTGTGAAAATTATAATCCCTAATAAAGTGTTAGCGAAAAAATTTATTTTTTGAGGAGTATCAGCAAAAAACATCATTTCTTCTGTAGGTCCACGAAAATTATAATTACTAAAAAGTTCTCAGAAATAAATGTTTTCGTCGGCAGAAACAGAAACATAAAGGAAAATAATTGTTTTCGTCGGCATCTATTATGAACTAAATCTTTTCGTTATAAATATTTTGGGAGTTATAATCTTCGCGGACATGCATATAAAAAAGAATTGTATCGTCAACACTTATCAAAGAGTTATTATTTTCACTGGAAATGAATTAGGAATCACATTAATCATAGGTACCAGCGATATTATGGTATAAATTAGTTATTTATGTATTAATGGCGTAAAATAAGAGCCCGAGTCGATAGGCGAGGGCTATTAACACGTAAGGTCCATAAACGCTGTTTACGCCCGAAATATATACAAATTTTTATGCATGACTGTTTTAATGATCATTTATTAATAAAGATACAATCCTCGATACAATACCTCAATTTTCAGTCGATTTTCAAGTCGACTACCTTCTTCCTCAACTGTCAATATCACATCAAGCATTTCCTTACACAGCTTTGACACTTAGTAGTCATCGTTGACCGAAGATGGTTGATTGGGTCCTCGGGTAGAGTTTCACCATCCCAGAGGTTTAATCCCTGAACATCGGCGTTTAGCCATTTTAAATTTATTTTAACATAATGTAGATTTATTTATAATCACAACCATTGTTTGGTTCTGGGGCTATTTTGCAAGTATTCAAGTAAGTAATCATAACCACATTTTTAACTTTCACAATTTCAACCATCTTTTCAATTTTAATAGTGGGATTACTTATTTGATTTTAGATTCACTGATGATGGACCGATAGGTTTGAAAACGTTCTGATGAACTCATTTTATTGAATCCATTGGGATTCTAAAAATTTTTAGTAAATATACCTTTTACATAGAAGTGGTTTTTACTTCATGTTCCAGTTTGTTTAAAAAGAAAATATGTTATTGAATTTTTTTATAAATTGTTTATTTATTTATTAATCAATGATAATAAAATAATTTATTAAACTACTTCAAATGTAGCTATAATTATGCACCAAGATTTTAAAGCAAAACTTAAATTTGACATTCTATTTATTTGATAACGTCAAATTTTATAATAACCCGTGATCGGAATAATATCCATTTGCCGTTTCGTTTAGTAAATTTCCGACTTATTTCGTATGCTTTAAATGATGACGCACGGGTAAAGACTCGCGGACTCAACTGTATCTCTGTTTACTATTAATAATTCAAATAACACCTTATTTCGCTTATAACTGAATTATACGAACACACTACTGGATCAGTTAAAGTGCTTGACACACTTTCAAACGAATTTCATCCAGAACGGGGTGTCAGACAGGGATGTATACTATCGCCACAATTATTCAATATATATGGAGAGCATATTATGAGAAGAGCACTTGAAGGATGGGAAAAAGGCATCTCAATAAATGGTCATAAAATAAACAACCTACGTTTCGCAGATGACACAGCCCTTCTTGTAAATAGTCAAGCAGAGCTGATTGATCTTATACGACTGGTTGAAAACGAAAGACGGTCTGCAATTAAACTTATCAAAGACAAAGATCATGATAGTGGATAGACTACATAACAATCATCCACATATAACCACAATTGATCGGTTTGAGGTTGTGAACTCATACTTTTATCTGGGATCATTAATCACAAACACAGGATCACTACAGGAGGAAATAAAACGTAGATGTGATCTAGCAAAAGTCGCCACAGCAAAAATGACCACAATATGGAAGGACTGTCAAATTTCAAGAGCGTTAAAGATGAGGTTGATCAACTGCTTAATATTCCCAATACTGACTTACGGATGTGAATCTTGGACCCTGAGAAATTCGGAAAGAAGAAAGATAGACGCTACTGAAATGTTCTGTTGGAGACGAATGCTACGAATTCCTTGGACCGACCATAGAACAAATAATTCGATTTTAAGAGAGCTAAAAGTTAGCCAACGGCTCTCCAGTAAAGTCCATCTCCAACAATTAAAATAATTTGGACAAGTTATGAGAGCCAACACAGAAAACATGGAAAGACTTATTATACAAGGAAAGGTGGAAGGCCGAAGATCACGAGGAAGATCCCCAACAAGATGGATCGATCAGATTACAGGAATATGCAAAAGACCTATGCATGAGTTAAAAGAAATGACCAGAGACAGAGATCTTTGGAGACGGACAATACACGACATCACGTCGACCACTACACTCCCTTCGGGGGGTCAGGATTGAAGAGAAACTATTAATAATATTGGCTATGAGCACGTATGTTTGGTTGTGTAGTAATTTGCAGGTACATTCATTCTATCAAAATGTAACTAACTTCGCAAAAAATAATTACTAAAATCACTAGACAATTGTGTCTGAGGTTAGCGAACCGACAATAATGAAAATCTGCATCATAATAAAACTCATTATGATACAGGTAGTGAAATCATAATTGATATACTAAAGTATGAGAGTAGAAAAAATATACATATTTGTTTAAGTCATTAGGAAACTCATATTCCTTTAGCAAAACAATATTTAGAAGTCCTGTATGTTTTCTTATTTATTTATAATCAGCTATGGCATAAATGAAAATTGATTGAAATTTTTTATTTACCCACGCGCCATTTTCATTATGCAACGGTTTTGAAGTAAGCCTAGAAATTTTTTCGCTCCTCTACTCAATCTTAATCCCCGTCCTCAAACGATCGGCGAAAGGATTAGTAATCTAAACGTCCCCTTAATTTAAGAAAGATTTGGCAAGAGATTTTACGAGGAGGCAATCAGTAGATCCATCTTGAGATTTGAGACACCGGCCACCTTAATTAACTAATCGACTACACCCAAAACAAAAAAACTTTGAAATTCCCTGTTCGACACTAGCAAAGAATTTTCTTCCTCCTTCTATTCCTTCTTTTTATTCTCGATGGAATTTCTTACAAGGTAGTTCATTAGTTGCTAGGTATCGTCAGATTAATTTTATCGGAATTTTCAATAAACCCTTTCCTTTGGGCTGCAACACTAATTACAGAGATTGCAATTGAATCGATTTTTAAATTTTTTTATTCTCTGCAAATATATTTTAATAATAAAGACTAAAATCAATTAGCTTGCCACAAATTCCCCCAGAAAAATGAGGATTCGTCCCAGGTAGAGGAACAAGAGAACACATTCTTAATATTTGTCAAATTATCGAAAAATCTCAAGAGTTTATCATAGAAAAAAATTTGTGCTTTGTTGACTACTCCAAGGCCTTCGGTAACGTAAAAGGGGATAACATGTGGCATACACTTAGAGAAATGGGTACGCCAGAACAGCTAATCTATTTATTACAAGAACTTTATTAAATATTGTTCTGAAGCTATTTCTTTGTGGCATTTATGTAATTTACTATTCTATTTGGGAAATAAGACACGATTTAACTTGAAAAATGATTTATTGACGTTTCGACTTCCACCTCGGCCGTCATTATGAAAATACAAAATATTAATAAATTAAACAAAAATGTTGTTCTTTAGTAAAAAAATTCTTCTAATAATTTAATTTAATCTGACTCATTCATATCGGCAATTAAGACATGTATTATACATTTTAAAGCAGAAGACTTTAAAATGTATAAAATAACTTTATTAAAATTGCAATAAATTTTATTAAATCTATTTATTTAAATTAAATCAAGAAAACGGTATCGGAAATGACGTGGCTGGACGCTTCTTTTAAAAGAAAAAAAGTTTAATTGCGGTGAGCGATCCCTGAGATACAACCGGTCAAAGTTGAAGACAATAAAATCAAAAAGTTCAAAATCAATATACAACGAAAATATGTATTTTCTGGGCTTCCAATTTTCTGGAGCAATTTTCTTTATTTTTTTTAATTCCCAAGAAACTCGAGTAGAGCCACCTAACTAACGTACTACTCAATGCCAAAGGTGCTTTAGTTTTATTATAATAATTTAATTTATTTATAACAAAATAAAAGTACATATTCGTTCCAGTTGTAGACTTTTTTTAGAAAAACCTACCACACGTGTACTGTTAACGTTCAAAATATAAATATTCTCATTTGAATGCTGTATAACAATCTTTGTTTAAACAAATTAAAAATTTTTTTTATAATAAATAAATAAATTTATTATAACAAAACTAAAGCGACTTTGGCATTTAGTAGTGCGTTAGTTAGGTGGCTCTACTTAAATTACTTGGAAATAAAAAAATTAAGGAAATTGCTCCTTGGGAAGCCGAGAAAATACATGTTTTTAACGTATACCGATTTTGAAATTTGATATTCTATTTTCTTCAATCTAGTTTTTGATTGGAATTTTGGTATTTTTGGTATTTTTCACGCGCAACACCGATCGTTTGTATTATTATAATATACGTTATGAGTATCTTGAAGATATGAAGATTTGTATGTAGAAAGAGGACGGAAATAAAGAGATAATGATTTGAAAATTACCATTCTATTGTTTATAACTCCTTTGCAAATGCCGGTCAACTTTGACCGGTTGTATCTCAGGAACCACCCATCGCAATTAAACTTTTTTTCTTTTAAAAGAAGCGCCATTGCGCGTTCTTTCCGATACCGTTTTCTTAATTAAATTAAATCTAACAGTTGTCGAAATATTCTATTTGTTTATAAGCTAAAATATTGTTTATAACTTTAAAACATGACTGAGGTCGCTCAAATAGTCATAGATTAATCTGTAAAGTAAATCATAGTTATTCTATGATTATTATAGGTGTATCATAATTATTCTGGTTATTATTGCGACCGTAAATTGTTAATTAACATTATAATTGTTGCTAAACTATTCGTTCAACTTCGACCGGCTTTTGAAAATGTAATCGATACCAAAAAAGCTTTTATGTCACCAAGTTATTTAATTATTGATAAATTACTTACCTAAAATTTTAGTAAAATATTTTGTTAAGAAAACCCGGATTTTCCGAGGAAAATTTTCGTCGAAGTAAATCGGGGAAAAATATCTATATGCAGAATTAAATTAGGGTGAATTTTTATTTGGGTGTTTTTGGTATAAAATTAAAATCTTTAGGGGTACAGAGCAACAATTGAAAAGACACGATTTTGGATTTGCCTATAAAAAAATAGGACACTACCTGCGGAAAAATGGCCTATTTTCTGATAATCTGCCCCCCTCCTTAGACTGCTATGTTTTATTCGTAAACTATTATTTAAGCTTTATTTTTAGGTTTATAAGTGATCAATATAGGCTTTATTAAAAATCAATAAGAAACCAGCCTGCAGCAATGATGGGCATTACGTATTACTGGATAAACACGGCAGGAAGCCGATCTAAACAGAACTTTCACGAAAAACAGTCAGTCCATTAGCATCAATTCGCTAAATGTTTCGAAGATAAATTGAATCGTTTCAGTTTACGTTTTAATATTTTATGTTCCTTTAGCTCTTAAAATGTACTAAAATTTTATTGTCTGTTTGCACTAGAGAACCAGTAACATGTAATTATGTAAATATTACCTCACGGTTTCCTTAAGTGATTATCTTACTGACACATATACAAAAATATTTTTAAACGGGCCTCTTAGGTCTTAGGTTAGAGTGTTATGTAATTTATGACTTATAGCTAGAACAAGCCCTTTAGTTATATTTGTTCCATATACATATAGGTGTTCCTTCAAATAAAAATGATTACACTATAGGAGAGTTTTATGTAGGTATGCACTTTCAATGGGAGTAACAAAGAGAAACGTATTTAAAACGATATAGAAGATATATAAGAAGGAAGGACACAAAACAATTCGTTTCGTAGGAACAGAGTTACCAAAGTATAGAATTAACAAAAGTAATTAACACAGTAGAAAAAAATATATGTGTAGTTTTTTGTCAACGAATATAATAAACAAAAAATTACACTTTATTAAAAAAGAAAAACTTTTTTGAAAAACTAAATTTTCTCTTAGTAAACCCCTGTAACTTATTAAAATAAACATTGTAGAAGTTTTCAGGGACTTTGGGCCCTCGGTAATAACATAATCTTTCATTCTGCGTTTAAATTTTTCAAAAATACTTATTAGTTTTCTCAGGATTCGAAAAAAATTAATCCCATTTAAATGGCATTGGAGCCGAAAGTTTGCACCCATCCCCTTGATAAAAGAATATGCACGGTTCAGTGATTGTGAACTCAATTTCTGAGTTAATCATCATTTTCTTTATTGTATTTTGTTGTTTTTATGAAGAATAAAAATGTCCACTTTAATTGTTGAGTCCACAGTGTACAATTTGATAATTATATATAGGGTGAGGCAGATAACTGGCCTATTAGAAATATCTCGAGAACTAAAGGCAACAGAATCATGAAAATTGGAATAAAGGGGTTTTGAAGGATGATCTATTAAATGAAAATATTTTCATCTCTTTGCAACTTCCGGTTATACCGGAAGTTGCTTATAACTTCGTTTTTTTAAATGGGACACCCTATATATTTTTACATTTTTGGATTCTCCTCGATGTCTTCTTTCTTAAAATATAAGGTTTTGTAATATTATATAGGGTATTTTAAAAGATAAATACGTTTTTTTATTAATTTCGTAGCAATATTCACACCCTGTAGAATTGTAGTAGTTTGACACTTAAAACTCTACTTAGGTTCAAATGATTTTTAATATTCTCTACTATTGTTAACCATCATTAGTATAGCTAAATTTTTAATTTTAGTATACAGGGTTGGTCGAAACTCGGAATGAGTATTTTCTGAGTTTTCTTAAATAGAATACCCTATATTTTTGTATTGTAGTGAAATGATATTTTATAGTACTTTTTTATTTCTTAAGCATTCCCTATACCTAACTGCTTTAATTTGTGAGTTATTGGTGATTCAATCTAAACATTAATTGCAACAAAAAATACGTAAAATTTTATTAGGTTGGCCGTGAAAATACTCAATCCCAAATAATTTTTCAGAAATAAATACATATTAATCCAGACTGGTCCTTAAAATTACCAATAATGGTTTAGCTATCAAAATACCTACGTAGTAAGATTGTTGGTGCGATTAACAATTAAGCACAAATTAAAGCAGTTAGGTATAGGGAATGCTTAAGAAATAAAAAAGTACCATAAAATATCATTTCATTACAATACTAAAATACAGGGTGTTCCATTTAAGAAAACTCAGAAAATACTCATTCCGAGTTTCGACCAACCCTGTATACTAAAATTAAAAATTTAGCTATACTAATGATTCTTAACAATAATAGAGTATATTAAAAATCATTTGAACGTAAGTAGAGTTTTAGATGTCAAACTACTACAATTCTACAGGGTGTTCATTTTGCTACGAAATTAATAAAAAAACGTAATTATCTTTTAAAATACCCTGTATAATATTACAAAACCGGACATTTTAAGAAAAAAGACATCAAAGAGAATCGAAAAATGTAAAAATATAAACTTTAAAATGTCCCATTTAAAAAAACGAAGTTATAAGCAACTTCCGGTATAAGAAGAAAAATGAAAATAGATGAAAATCTGAAAAGAGATGAAAATATTTTCATTTAATAGATCATCCTTCAAAACCCCTTTATTCCAATTTTCATGATTCTGTTGCCTTTAGTTCTCGAGATATTTCTAATAGGCCCTTTATTTGCCTCACCCTGTATAGCATTTGATTTTTGTTTTTCTCGATATCCTACTTTATTTACAAGAGTAGAATAGATTGGTTGCATTATATTAGGAGTAATTAGGTACCGAGAAAAGTCTGTAATTTTGGTCATAATGCATCAAAAGTTTTATTTCAACTGAAAGGAATTATTGCAAGCACAAGTTAAAGAAAGTGGAGTAAACAGTAACTTTATTCAGTGGTAAATGATGTTGATACTAGACTTAACCAAATATTTACGACTGGCGACTTGTGTGTACAAAAATGTAAACTTAACGACCATAACGACTCTAATACACTTTCTTTTGTTTTTTACTTCTTGTCTGCTATTAATAAATAAGGTTGTTTTAATAAATTAGTGGAGTTGTACCACACCACATACGAAAGACGTAATTACCTATATAAAAATATGTAATAAAAATAACGGACACTAAAATTTCATTTTACATAAACAAATACCGATGCACAAACATATACTACATTAAAACCTACTTCTGCATTATTACTGAGGGAACAAACATATTATACAAAATAAACTGCTCGTCAAAAGTTAGGGATATAGAAAATTTTGCTCATTTTCACAGTTGATTATTTCGTGAACAGATTAACGCATTCCGCTAACTTTTTTTTATTATTTTAGATTTTTCTTTAGTATTTACACAGTTGTGCAAAAGATTACTCAAATTTCTTTTCTGTACTTATACCAGGTAGAAGAAAAAAAATGTTTTTCTTATGTTAAGTTTGAGACACCCTGTAGGGAGGACGGGGTACAAACGTGAGTAGTGAGTATACATTGGAATCGTATTGTAGTCTTACGTTTTGTGAACATTTTGTTTTTTGAATGTCCCTGATATCTTTAGAAACAAAGAAAATAGATGGTTTTACTTTTTAACATGTGTTTTAACTGAAACGAAACTGAATTAAGAACAAAAAAACAGTTAACAAGACTTTAAAAACAGAAAGGTACATACATAAGGTAAACAGTTCTTATCGACAACTATAAGAGGTAAGCGGTATGCACAGCGCAACATAAGAGAGACGAGATTGTTTAATGGAGGCTCTGTGATGTTTTGGGGTGGAATTTCCCTTGAGAATAAGTACGGATTTGATGTTTACATGGAGCCGCTTTAAATAGTGAGAGTTACACTACAAAGATTTTTTTCTTTGAACACTCTGTTCCTTACGCACTATATGTAGAAAATAATTTTATTTTAGTGGTATGATAAGACATGGTCTCCTCACATATCGCATGTCGTCAGTTAAAACGCATATTAAAGAGTAAAACCGACTAGTTTCTTTGTTATTAACGATATCAGGATATCAGAGAAATTAAAAAAATTAAATATTCTCAAAATATGAGACTACAACATAATATCGATGTATACCCACTTTTGTGCCTTTTCCTCCCTACAAGGTGTCTCAAACTTTTGTTTCGGTTAAAACACATGTTAAACTACAAAACCGTATATTTTCTTTGTTTCTAAAGATATCAGGGACATTCAAAAAACAAAATGTTCACAAAACATAAGACTACAATACGATTCCGATATATACTAACATTTGAACCTCGTCCTCCCTACAGAGTGTCTCAAACTTAACATAAGAAAAACATTTCCTTTCTTCCACCCGGTATAAGTTACAAAAAAGAGGTTTGAGTAAACATTTGCACAACTGTGTAAATACAAAAGAAAAATCTAAAATAATAAAAAAAAATAACGAATTCCGTTAATCTGTTTAAGAAAAAATCAACTATGAAAATGAGCATAATTTTCTATAAGCCTAACTTTTGACGAGCAGTTTATTATCTAAAATACCTGCTGAATAGTGAGTGATAAGTGTGATTAATATTTTTTAATAGTTTTTAACATAACTTCCTAAGCTGGAAAATCAAACTGAAAGATGCGGAAATAATTCTAAGACGAAAATTAGCTATTTAGTAAGCAAATTAAGCTCTAGCAGAAGTTCGAAATGTGAGGAATTGTAGACGAACATTCAGAAGACTTAATGAAACAGGATTAAAAAGTAGAAACCAGCAATTGATCTACTTTTCGACGGGGAAAATCAATTTGTTAGGTTACGTTTTGACTGAGCTCATGCAAAATGACTACATATTAATATTGTTCAGAAGCTATTTTCTTGTGGAATTTTAATATTATTTGATATATTCCATGTCACATCACTCGGACAAAAACCTGAGGCTCTCCCATTTGTGCGGAACTTGATGTATAGCTTCTGCCTAACGTAAAGATGAGACATTTAACCCCGAACAGTGGTTATTTCTTGAGTGTTTTAAAGATCATTTTTAGCGCGATTACAGTGATTTGGTATTTATTTAGATAAATTTGTATAATTTATCACAAAGTATTAATAGAAAAAATAATGTTTTAATAGAAGGGACCCAACAATGCCACTATACGGCATTTAACAAGATATTTTCATGTTTTCGATCAAATTTTAGTGTAACGTTAATTAAAACGCGAATTTTTACATTTTCCTAAATTCTCAAAATACATATCCTTCGATTTGGTTGAAAATTTGCCCACAGATAGCCAATATACAGGACTTTAAGTGGTTAAAAGGATTTTTATATATTTCTATTAAATAAAAGTTACATGCAATAATATCAGAGTCAAAAATATAGACGTCTACTGTAAGTACAGGTAACTCGGAAAATATCGACAGCACGAAAAAATTTAATTGTAAATGTGATTTATTTGAAACAATTTCAGTTTCTACCATTTTGTCGAAAAGTTGAAAATGGCTAAGATGGTTAACAAAAACAACTTCTAGAAAACCAATCAGGTCTTAGGAAATCACATTTTAAACAATTTCAGTCCTTACACTTTTTGTCGGAAAGTGGAAAATAACGGAGACATTGAGCAAAAACGGTTTTCCTTTAATATTTAAGAAAATATTGTAGATATTTAGGATAAACAATTCTTTCAAAACGGATAAAGAAACGACTAGAAAATGGGAGTAACAAACACACCCTGTGCAAAGACGTAAATAAGATTGTCAAACAAGATCTAATATGGACATCGGGAATAAATATGGACTAGTAGTGCAGTCAGTCACCGAAACTATGACCTATTACCTCCGATTTTGTTGAACCAACATCGATTTTCATGAAAATTGGTGAGTGGTTAGAGGATACCTCAAGGAACAAAACTGAAATGGTACCAACTTGCGATTTTACCCTGGGCACAGATTAACATAACATGTTATGTTAATATGTGCCCTGGGGGTGAATGCCACCCTTTCTAGAAAGTGAAAATTATTTTATTAAAAATAATTTCATTAATCGATAAACGGACTCTTACTAAAGTAAAATTTGTTATATAAAGTTATTAAAATAAATCAACACTTTTTGAGTTATAATGATCAAAGATTTTAATTGTTCGTGCAAAAAAGCTTGTTTCAAAGCGGTTTTTCATAAATAACTCAAAAAGTAAAAACTCAAAGTTTTTACAAAAAAGTTATCATTACAAAAATTGAAGCTAATAAAAAACTGAATAAATTCCTTACTTGAACATTAGTATTGATTCAAAGTGAGTAAAAATTAATTGAATGTAATTTTTTTTCGGCGAGTACTCGAATATAATAATTATTATTCACGCTTAAATAACGAAAGAATGATGCATTTTATAACATATACTTACCAAAGACTTGTCAAAGTACCCAGAAATACCTATCAAATGAGCCCTAGTTAATTTATGCTCCAAAAATTTTTTCAAAATTTATGCTCCAAAACTTTTTTCAAAAAAATGTTGTTTTTTTTTAATAACTGCGTTAATTTTTATGATATCAGGTTTATCCAAATACCACTTGAACGGTAATTTCAAGGGATATAAAATCGTATTAAATTTTCTTGTACCTAAATCTTTAATCTTTTTTAATACCTATATAAGGTTAAAAGGACCGGTTTACATGGTCCTCGCAGTAAAATTTAGGCTTTAAACGTTTTTATCTTGGTTATTTTTTATCCTACAAAAATAATAGGAAAAGCAAAATCTTTGAAAAAAAAAAATAAAATTTGGATATCTATCATTTTTTACGTATATCGAGTATTTTTGGAGTCATTATCAAAAGAAAACTTACGAAAATTTAAAGATCCTGATTTTTTAAATCATACGTTTTTTTTTTCAAAAATATGCATTCTAAATCGGTTAAAATTTTTTAAGTCATTACTTATGCTAAAATAAAGAAACTATTATAGGGATTACTATAAATTTTAATTTCTGTGGAAACGTTTCATTTTTAACATTTTCCTAAACAATTCGAAAGGGTTCTCTTATTTTCATCATAACTTGCGTAATTTTGATGCTATCAACTTTTTCTAGAGCTCATTTGATAGATATTTCTAAGTACTGTGACGAGTGTTTGGTAAGTATATGTTATAAAATGCATAGTTATCCTATATTTTTGAGTACTCGCCAAAAAAATATACATTCAATTATCTATGACTTACTTTAAATTAATATTAAAAGGTTTTTCAATTAAGGAATTTATTTAATATTTTATTGGCTTCAATACTGGTAATAATAACTTTTCGTAAAAACTTATAGTTTTTGAGTTATTTATGAAAAACCGCTTTAAAACATGCATTTTTTCATGAAAAATTAAAATTTTGATCCTCAAATGACTCAAAAAGTATTCATTTATTTTAATAACTTGACATAACAAATTTTGCTTAGAATTTGTCTCTCTGTTGATTTATGGTATTATTTTTAATAAAATAATTTTCACTCCTCAGAAGGGGTGGCATCCAGCCCCAGGGTAAAAGCGCAAGTTGGCACCATGTCACTTTTGTTTCTTGAGGTATCCTCTAACTATTTACCAGTTTTCATGAAAATCGAAGGGGGTTCAGCGAAATCGGAGGAAATCCTTCAATGACTGCAGTATAGGTACTAGAGATAAAAACAGAATAATTCAGACACTTTTAATTAGATAAGTACATATTAGACAAAACTGATTGTGGTAAAATTCAACACTCTCGTGAACCTCAACAGAAAAAAGAGTGTATATGTATACAGTGAGCACGTAAAGGTTGGAATAAATTCATTTTCTCGAGAATAGACAATTTTGGAAAAAAATCCTGAAACACGTAAATTTTTATTTTTAAATTACGACTTTTTGACATATATATTATACTATTGACGTCATCAATCTGGGCGTGATGACGTCATCGATGATTTTTTTAAATGAAAATAGGGATCGTGTGATAACTCATTTGAAAGGTAATTCAATTCTCTATTCAGTAATATAAACATTACCATAATTATTTATACAGGGTGTCAAAAGAATTTTTTTAATTAAATTTATTGACATAAAAAGAAGAATGTGTGTAATTTATTTAATTCAAAATTCATTTTACTGCTATCAGAAAACAGAAAAAAATGTTTACTTGACAGATAAATATTGTTTTTTGCTTAAATTCAATATTAAAAGCAGCCACCCACCAGCCTCGTGACAGTTTAAACATTTAATCTAAGCGAAAAGCCATGATTAGTTTTCAAATAAACATTTTTTTCTGTTTTCTGAGAGCAGTAAAATGTATTTTGAATTAAATAAATTACATACATTCTTCTTTTTATGTCAATAAATTTAATCCAAAAAAAAATTTTTTGGACACCCTGTATAAATAATTATATAAATGTTTATATTACTGAATAGAGAATTAAATTACCTTTCAAATAAGCTATCACACGACCCCTATTCTCATTTAAAAAAATCATCGATGCCGTCATCACGCCTAGATGGGTGACGTCAATAGTATGACATATATGCCAAAAAGTCTTAATTTAAAAATAAAAATTGACCTGTTTTTGTTTTTGTTTTTGTTTGGGATTTTTTTCCAAAATCGTCCATTCTCGAGAAAATGAATTTATTCCAACCTTTACGTGCTCACTGTATATGTAAAACTGTTGTTCCATTCATCATTTTTGGCTCATAAGTTTTCCATATTTATTAAACGATTCGATCTCAGATTTATTATTTCTACAAATTGATATATTATGATTTCTGTGTGGAATTACTTGAACGACATGAACTGATAGAATAGAAAATGAACGCTTTTCACACATGCCAAAAACCGAAAGCGCTGAAAAGTTAATGGAATAGCTAAAAATGTCGGAATATAGATCTTAGATTCAGATAATGTCAAGGATATGAAAGGGGATTTAAATAATGGCCATTTTGGAGCAAATAAATCAATGGGGGTGAGTTTTAATAGATTGTTTTGCTAACGAAAAGTGGGACATCGGTTGCTAATGGTTAGTAATACTTTTTTTATTTTATTTTTCATAAATCCACTTTATTTCCTAGAAGACAAGACATCCAACATCGTTTGAAAAATATGTCCATTTTGTATTTATGGTCTTTTTGAATAGATGGCTCAAGTTAAATTATAATAGATTTACTAGATATTCGATTTAGTATACAGGGTAACGAGAAAGTATAAAAACACGATAATTTCTCGGAAACCGCTAAAACGATTTTTATAGATTTTGGTGGGTATGGGTCTTATTGGTCTTATGCGGCCGATATTATAGTGGTAATTACATTGTTGTCAAATCTTCCGTTTTTCTGGAAATCTAATGAACTTTCTTATTTTAAATAGAACACCCTGTATATTTTTCACGTTTTGAAGTCCTTAAAAAATACTGATTATTTTTCATGTTATATTCCCTATACTTATTTGCCGTAGTTTCAGAGTTATTACCACATTTATTAAAAAGGAAAAAAATTAAACAAATTATAAAAAAAATTTTCGGTCTGAGTAGATATTATTTTAGGTTCTTTGTATCATTGGGAACAAAAAAGGTCTTTCCTCATTTTCTTCTAAAGTTAATCGTTTCCGAGTTATAAACAATTTAAAACTTAAAAAAAATCGAAAAATGACGATCCTCTAGGTTCAAAAACCCAAGTAAAAAATATCATTTTTGAAACTACGAAGAGCCTAAATTTAAGTACAAACATTGTATCAGATACCGATAAGTTATTTAGTCTTATTTCATTTTAAAACATTGTTTTTAGTTGTTATGCAGCCCGATCGCCCGTCCTCTCATATGGGCTTCATTAACAATTAAAAAAACAATGTTTTATAATAAAACGTGCCAAAGATTCTTATAGTGAGCTGATAGAAGAAAGTTTGAACTTGAATTTAGGTACCTTGTAATTTCAAAAATTATTTTTTTCTTGTGTTTTTGAACATTGAAAATCGTCATTTTTAATGTTTTTTTCAGTTTTAAATTGTTTATAACTCGGAAACAATTAACTTTACAAGAAAATTACAAAAGTCCTTTTTTGTTCCCAATGATCCAAAGAATCTAAAAAACAATGTCTACCCGGACCAAACAAATTGATTTTTATAATTTATTTAAATTTGCTTTTTTTTATAAATGTAGCAATAACTCCGAAATTACGGCATTTAGGTATAGGGAATATAACACGAAAAATAATCAGCATTTCTTAAGGAATTCAAAACGTAAAAATTATACAGGATGTTCAATTTAAAATAAGAAAGTTCATTAGATTTCCAGAAAAACGGAAGATTTGACAACAATGCAATTACAACTATAATATCGGCCGCATTTTTTAAACTAATATTCATTATGTGAATAATATTATAGAATGAATAAAGGCCTTTATTATTATTATTATTATTAAAAGACCCTTACCCACCAAAATCTATAAAAATCGTTCTAGCGGTTTCCGAGAAATTACCGTGTTTCCATACATTCTCGCTACCCTGTATATTATTTTTGTTCAAGTCGGATATTTAAATTTATTTAAATCACTTATATTCAATATATGACTTGCTAGTCTACCCATCTTTTGTAAAGTTCGTAAGAGCAAATTAACGTAAGAGCAAAAGAATGTATTGTTCTGAAGCTATTTCTTTGTGGCATTTATGTAATTTATTATTCTAAATGGGAAATAAGCCACAATTTAACTTAAATGATTTTATCGACGTATCGATTTCCACATCGGACGTCGTAATGGAGAAATAGATGGAGATGCATGCAGTAGAATTAGGGCTGGATGGATGAAGTGGAAGGAAGCGAGTGGTGTGCTGTGTGACAGGAAAATTCCAATGAAGTTGAAGGGAAAATTCTATAAAACAGCCATAAGACCGGCTATGATGTACGGAACTGAATGTTGGGCAGTGAAAAAGAAAGAGGAACAACGAATGCATGTGGTGGAAATGAGACTGCTTAGATGGATGAGTGGATTGACGAAGAAGGATAAAATTAGAAATGAGTATATTAGGGGAAGTCTAGGTGTGGCACCAATTGATGCCAAAATGAGAGAGCATAGGTTTTAAGATGGTTTGGTCATGTTCAACGTCGAGACGTTAATCACCCAATACGAAGAATAGCTGAAGTGCAGATTCCTGGAAGGAGTAGGAGAGGAAGACCAACGAAGACCTGGGGGGAGACGATAAGACAGGACATGTTGGTAAAGGGGATTAACATTATGACCCAAAATAAATTGTGTAGAGAAATGCAATTAGGGAAGCCGACCCCGCATAGGGATAAGGCAAAGAGAATGATGATGATGTTTAAAAAAACTGATTAAACAATTTTTGACCATCATTTTCTTATGATAACATGCACTTATGTTATAATAAGACTATTTCGAGAAGATTGTACAGATATGGAATGAAAATATTTTTTCTAGCCAGGGCGCCCATAGTAACCGGACTATGTATGTAGCAGTAGCATATTAGGTGTACTAAAATACGCTATTTATCTCTACTACTGTCTACATAAAAGCCCAATTGTTATTGTAATAAACGAGGCCACCAATTGTTTGTCTTCATTTCTAAAAAAAAAGTTTATACGCAGTGGTCCCATTTGCATGCGACACTTATCCTATACTCACTACCTTTTTAAGAACCATAATTTCCATTCTCACCCTATCAATATTCCGAATTAGAGTGTAATGCGTTATAATGTTTTGCTTCTTTAGTAACATATTGTATTGCTACGCCTCCATGTGCTCCTTGGCATCGGAATTCCTAATATAAACTAGTCAATTTAGACGCCAACGAATATGGCACAAACATTAAACGTTGCATAAAGTTAATTGCTACATGAATTAGTCACTGTACGACTGCAGACATAAATGATATTACGAAATAGGATAAAGGCAAATCTAATATCTATCAACATCGAATATGGCAAGATATGAAGCAATGATACGAAGCGTAGCGGATTCTAAGGACACAATCGCATTCATATTCGTTGGTCGACACAATTCAAATTCGTGATTTAACGTTGCTTGAAATATATTCGCAAATCAAGTGCTAAACAGTATTTAAAAAATGCACAATTATATACAATCATAGATATATTATGTACCCACAACCAAACTTATATGGAATCACCATGCATTTCAAAGCAGTATTTATTTCTTTTGAAAAAACTATAACAGTATAACAACTATAACAGTATTTATTTCTTTTGAAAAAACTTATTATTGTTGCCAAGAATAAAGGTTTTTATTGAAAATAAACAAATCTATAATATAAGACAATCAGATAGTACAGCTACAGCTCCGTACGGTATAGGTTATTTGCTTGAGTTACAAATTGAACGAAAATAAATAAACTAACATGTACTGATGACGAACATGGCCAGTTGTTAAAGTACCTAACTTTTTTATTATTCAACATAAGCCAATGAATCGAAAGACAAAATGTTAAGAAAACCTGAGGCTATAGTTGGGTTTTAATTTCAGTATTTTATAAATGCTAGAATAGTCCACAGGGTGATGCGAACTTTGAGAAAAAAACACAGTTTGATTCGTACACCCGGTATACAATGACAGTTTAACTGTGTAGCAACAATATTATTACATCGATATTGTCAATGGATAAGGCTATAACGTGGTAAAAAATCACTTAAATCGGACAACAGGTTTAGGAAATTCAAAACATCAAAAATGACCAAATTTTTAGTGGATCAATTTTTTTGCACCGCAGTGTAGAACTTACAACGGGGAAAGATTATTGGCCTTGTGGAGGAAGTCATGTTCTCAGAGGGACATAGCTGCAAAGCTAGGCGTAACATAGGGCGTTCTGTCCAAAACCTATGCTAGATAACAGGAACTAGTAAAGCTCAAAAATAAAGATAAGAAAAGTCGCCAAAAAGTAATAACGGCTCGCTACGATCGTTTAATTGTCCCATCAGCTGGAAGACACCCAACCATTTCTCACCTGCAGCTCCAAAGGCAGCTTTGAGAAGCTACAGGTGTAACTGTTTCAGTTGACACGATAAGAAGAAGAGTTCGTGCCAAGAAGTATACAGCAGGAGACGGTTATGGGTTCCCGAGTTATCCAGGCAGCACAAGATTGATCGTCTGAATTGGTGTCTTCACCACCAAAACTGGAACATTGGCAATTGATAAAATGTGCTATTTTCAGAAAAAGTCAGGATTTGTATAAAATCAGATGACCCACGAAATCGTGTACTTAGAGGTCGAGGAAGACGAGCAAGAACGAAAACTGTCAGACCTGTTCACAAATATAAAAGAGGAAGTGTTCTGGAGAGGAATTGTGATCCGGAAAAAACTCCTTTAATTTTCATCTAATCAACTTTACTGCTTACAGGTATGTTGATAACCTGTAGTAAGGCTCTGGAAAGGTGCAACAGGAGAAAATGTAATTTTCGTGCATAATAATGGACCTCCACATACCATTAGAGTGACTAGAGACATCATTGAAGCAGAAGGTATCCCTTGTTTGGAGTGGCCTGCTTGCTCACCCGACCTTAATCCTAAATAGAGTATTTGTGGGATATGCTTAAAAGAAAAATTAGAGCTCGCCGGGATAATCCACAAAACACCGCACGGCTAGTACAAGCTGTTCTTGTAGAATGGAGCAACCTACCACAACAAAATGTTGATAATTTGATTAGGAGCGTGCCCACGCAAACTGAAGCTCGCATAAGGACTAGAGGTGATAACACTGACTACCAAAAAAAAAAACAAAAAAAAAAATAAAAACAATTTACACATTATTCGTTTTACATTGAATTTTTTTATGCTATTGACTTTAAAACAACTAAGTAGTTTCAATTTGTTTTTTAAATACTTTGTTTTATTTTTTAATTGTTATGTATTTGTTATGAAATTGCTTTAAAATAAATATTGTTTGAAATAATAAGAAATATCAGATGATTCCATATACAGTCAGAAAATGAAAGATTACCCATACATAACAAACGTTTGTTATAGAAAAAGACAGCAAATCCAAATAAGTGATTGATGTGATCGTTCATGGGTAATATTTCAATTTTCCGACTGTAAGTTTGGTTGTGTGTATATAGCGAAGTATTATTTAAACCATGGTAATCAGAATTATAGGAGTTACTTTCATTAATTTTTATGTTACTTTTTTTCATTAATATTACGTCTTGTGTTGTTTCAATATACGTAGGTTGTTCAAATGATAAGGTAAGAACACTGAGAGTATTAATGAAGTCTTTATTCAAAGTATTTACCATTGGCCTGAGCACAACGATTCCATTGATTAACAAGCCGAAGGATTCCTTATTCCCAGAATTCCTGTGGTCGTGACGAGACCCAGTCCCTCACAGCGTCTTGCAGTCCGCGTCGTCCGAGTTGAAGCACTTCCCTTTAAGATGTTTTTTCAGGGGACCAAACACATGCACACATTGCAATGAGCCGGACATGTGATAAGAATGGGAGAGGATAGGCTACCAAAAAGAGTACTGAACGCTAGAATGCAGGAAAACAGACCGGTTGGAAAGCCAAGAAAGCGCTGGGAAGATACAGTAAATAGCGACGCACAAGCACTTTTATGAGTCCGTATATGGAGAAGAGCAGCCACAGACAAGCAAGTGTGGAGGCAAAAAATAAAGAAGGCCAAGGCTCAATTTGGGCTGTAGAAGAAGAAACACATGAAAATCGCAGGGCGACATATCCGATCACTTCTCACTAGATCGTCCACCTGTCGATGAGATTGGCCGTGATAACCGTGTTTGCCTGTCCAGGCCTCGGTTCAGTAACCAAGCTTTTATTAGGGCTCCTCTACACATCGGCAGACGAGTCCGCGGACGGCATCTGTGGATGCATCCGCTGATGTGTAGATAGGGTAATTTGATCGTTTGTTGTTTATATATCACATCAGCTGACGCGTCTGCGAAATATATGATTGTAGTCAGTTTTTCCAGCACAGATCGAAGGGTTTCGGTGCGAACGTCCGATGCCTCTCCACACATCTGACCTCTACGACGCATTAGTTTTCGCAGTGAATTCAAAGTAGATATTGCGTCTCTCGAGAATTAACACAGACTGAACGATTTACAGATGTGTGGTCAGCTCATGATGATACATCGGCAGATGCATCCGCAGACGCGTCTGCCGATGTGTAAAGGAGGCATTACAGCCTGTACGATATCGGGCACACCATTTTCTCACTGACTTGTCGGATACACAGTCTCCCCCGTATACGGTCACCATCCGTCGATGATTACAGGCCGGTTTAACACCTTCCGACGTCAGAAGCCTGATAACGCTCTCAACTGCTCCTCAATCGTCGAATTTTGCAATATGAACGATGAACGCCATGAAGTCCTCACACGAACTTCCGCGTTGATTGGACGGCGCTCTTAAAAGAGCCTCTACTCTCTCCTGCGCATGCGAGCGCCCGGGCATGCCACGACCCAAGGCAAAGGCTACATTTGCATCCCTGGATGTCCCACGTTATCCCATAGCGGCATAGGTTAAGTTATTACGACCTTTCGTACCGTACCTTTTCATTTGAACAACCTAGTACACTGATCCGCAACTATAGGACCTAAGATAAATTTTTGGAGTGGACAAGGTTGTCCTGGCACAAGTCCAGTAAATAGGTTTTCCCTCATTATTACCGGAAGTACAACCAGAAATTGATATTTAAACTCTTCTTGGTGCTTAACTTCGCGACGATAGATAGACGATTTCACTAATTTTGAGTAATTTTGTTAAACTTCGAATCATAACTTTTTAACCATCGATTGATCTATTACAGGTTTTTGTCATTCTAATGTGGCACTGCCGGTTACAACTTTTAACCGGAAGAGATATAAAAATCGGAAGTATATATTTTTGGTCGTCTTGCTACGGCGCGACGAATAATATATCGCTTGTACTATTTTGGATACTTTAAAACAGTCCTTCCAGTTGCAACTGTGTAACCGGAATGCCGAGTGCCGAGGTGTTTCGCCTTTAATATCATATTTGGTTTATAAGCTTTCATTCAACACCTCATTTACCATTCTATCTGTTCTAATATAACGGAGGAGTTATGTTCACGGACGAACAGACAGACATTGATAATTCAAGGTTTTCGTATTTTAATGTTGTAAAATGGTTGACAACAATAATTAAATTGTTACGATTATAATCCCCTAAATGGCATACATCAAGCTAGAGAAATGGACAACTCAAATTACTACTAAACAATACAAACAGCTTCTGTGAATAATCAATACATCTGATTGGTTCTTTACTGATTACTATTATTTTGGTTTTCTGAGATGAAATTGTCATATTGAATTCTTTTGCTCTTATATTAAATCTGTGAGCAAATATTTGCAGACTATCTTCATCTTGGGCTATTGATATTGCGTCATCTGCGTAGCAGAGTATTTTTACTTCTTTGTTTCCCATTCTATATCCTCGTCCTTTGTTGACGAGTTGTAATGATTTCATCCATGATTAAATTGAAGAGCATAGGACTCAATGAGTCTCCCTGTCTTATTCCGCTGCCTATATCTATAGGTTCTGTAAGTTGTCCATCTATTCTGACTTCCATTTTGTTGTTTTGGTAGATGTTTTCAATAGTTTTTATATCTAGAGGGACTTCTCTATTATACAGAAGATGGATTACATCTTTGAGTCTTACTCTGTCAAATGCTTTCTTCAAGTCAATCAGTCATAGAAATGCTGGTCTATTATACTCTAGTGAGCAAGAAATGCGTTTGTAAAAATTAAGAGACTGGTTTAAATGCAGTTCTATATATAGCGCTCTTCAGAGCAGCGGTAGATAGAGTAAGTATAGTGATGATGATATCCAATCTCCGATTGGGAGACGGCACTTAAAGAAGAAGAGAAATGGAATATGTGCTATCTATTTATGATATGTCAAATATTCACTTCTCTGTAAACATAGATACATATTATATTACTAGATAATTTGTTTAAAAATTCACAATTTTTGTCTAAATAAATAGAAACTATTATTTAGATACTTAAAGCAGGATTTCCGTTTAAACTTTTAAACCAATGACTAATAACAAATAAGATGCTTTAAAATGTAGGTAGGTATGCTTACAAAAATACAAGTGTTTCCCGAAATAAAACGTATGACTGGTTTAATTCATGAAATATTTTTGCTGACGCATAAAGTAAAGAGTCTAAAGTAAAGTGTTATAATCCAGAAACATTTACTTTCACAAATAAAAATCAAGAATAAAATAGTTAAAATTAAAAATACAGGATGTTTCATTAGTAATTGTCCATATACACACACCGGCAAAATTAGCCGAACACGTTAAAAATGGGACATGTTTGATGTCTCGTATTTCATAAACCAGTGGTCCGATTTGAGTGATTCTTTTAGTATGTTATAGCCTTATTATTTAAGAATATCGGTGTAATAATATTGTTGCTAGACAGGTAAATGTCATTTTATACCGGGTGTAACAAGCATACTGTGTTTTTTTCTTAAAGTTCGGAACACCCTGTGGAATATTCCAGCATATATAAAATATTAAAATTAAAACTCGATTGTAGAATTATGCTTTCGTAACATTTTCTTTTTTGATTCATTTGCTTATGTTGGAAAATAAAAAAGTTATGTGCTTTAACAACTAGCCATGTTTTTTATCAATAAATCCTCATAGTAGGGGAGAAAAGTATGCTAAATTTGCAAATACTCGAGCGTTCTTGTGACCTGGAGTGGATTGTGAAGAGTGGGTGCTACAACCAAAAAAAGTTAAGTTAAGTTTTCCATAAAGTGTAGTACTCTCCATTTTTCAATTTAATTTTCCATTTCCATAATAGGAAAAAATGTTGCGAATAAAAGTTGCTTATTTTTACGTCAAGGATCCAAATCTGCAATAAAAATTGGGGGCTCCTATTTAATATTTTAATGTTACCCCCCACCCCACCTCCGTGGGGTGGGGGGTAACATTTGGTAGATTTTTGGGTGGGTGTTTGGTGCCATTCGGTAGATTTTTTTAAAATATTGAATAGGTGTATTTTGCAGTTTTACGATCTGATGTTCATTTCGCAAAATATCGCAGGGTTCGTATTTATAATTTTTAATTTACCCCCCACCCCTCTCCGTGGGGTGTCACGAGCCCCCACGGAGGTGGGGTGGGGGATTTAATTTAAAATCTTAAATAGGAGCCTCCAATTTTTATTGCAGATTTGGATTCTTTACGTAAAAATAAGCAACTTTTATTCGACATATTTTTTCGAATTACGGATAGATAGCGCTATAATCGGAGAAAAATGATTGTTTCAAATAGAAAATTAAATTAAAAAATGAAAAGTTCCCCACTTTATGGAAAACTTAACTTAACCCTTAACTGGTCCGGTACTGTATCAGTAGCGTAACTGGTCCGGCGTCGTCTGCGAAACTACTGTTTTCAAGAAGGCAAAACAACACTCAAAATTAATTTTTTTATTAAGAATAAATGCTACAACAAACATATACTGATATATTTATATAAAAGTGAACGTATTAGATTTGGGCGTTATTTGGGTTAAGAAAAAAATATTAAAATAAAACTGAAATCCGTACAAATATTTGTGAAAAAGTACATGATTTCGTAAAGTAAATAAAAAAAATATAAAAAACAACATGAAAAAAAAATGTATTGCTAGAATAAAAGTTCAAACTGCAAACTAAACAAAAAACCAGGTAAAAAAAAATCGATAAAAAATGTTTGTTTCCAGCATCAGTCAAACTTTACCAATTTTATATGCAATTTTTACATAGGTAGTGGTTTTGTTAATCCCAAAAAACAGGCTTTTTGCAATGCAAGCACATGTATTTTGTCATCCTTCGCTTTCTACTCGGATATAAACTGCAATTTTTGCGTTTTTCTAAAATAATAACATCCGTCTGATTGTCCTCTTGTTCTTTTTGAACAAGAAAAAAGTAACACAAACGGTCCGGCGTCGTCTGAGAAACTACCCTCGATCTAATTGTTGGGACAACTTTTTAGGACTGAGAGAAACTTGTCTCAAATACACCTACTTGTCAATCTCCAAGAGTTTAAGGATTAGATATAACGACTTGCCTGTGGGCAGAGCCAATTTGCAATAAAAAATAATTAAAAATATTGAATCGTCTGTCAGACGACGCCGGACCAGTTAAGGGTTAACCTTTTTCTGATTTTAGCACATACTCTTCACAATCCAATAGGTTCCCATAACGCTCGAGTAACTACAAATTTAGTATACTTTCCTCCCCTACTATGAGGATTTATTGATGAATGACATGGATAGTTGTTAACGCACATAACTTTTTTATTATCTCATATAACTAAATGAATCGAAAAGGAAAATATTAAGCAAGCCTAAGTCTACAATCGAGTATTAATTCTAATATTTTATATATGCTAGAATATTCCACAGGGTGTTCCAAACTTTAAGAAAAAAACACAGTATGATTGGTACACCCGGTATAAAATGGTATTTACCTGTCTAGCAAAAATATTATTACAACGATATTTTTAAATAATAAGGCTATAACATACTAAAAGAATCACTCAAATCGGACCACTGGTTTATGAAATACGAGACATCAAACATGTCCCATTTTTAACGTGTTCGGCTAATTTTGTCGGTGTGTGTAGCAACTGGAGAAACCTTAGCACAAAATATGAAGATTTAACCTAAAATACTTAAATAAAATATTCCTCCTTGTCGAGATACAGAGTGTTTTATTACAAATAACCTAAAATGATTTTTTTAGCCCATTGTTTTAACACCTTCCAATATTTTTTGTTCAAACTTGACAATCGGTTTACACATGTTAGAATACTTTAACTAGTGTTAAAAGATAGTTTTCCTCTGTTACCAGAGGCGCTGGTAACACGTGTTGCAAAGAAATTGAAAATGTTTATACATTTTAATTCATTTACTCTTTTGTTGAGTATGAGTACTAAGGAATCTTTCTTGTTGGAACTTTTACCACGCTGAGCAGATGGGTTGTGAATTATTTAAAATTCTCTCATCTTAATTTCCTCGGCATCCTGTATGATTTATAATTTTTGAAAATCTCAGGAGGTTGTATCCAAAGAAAGTATTCCACCTGTTGTAAATCTGGTGGTATGGGAACGATATTTATTGTCGTTTTCTGTGCTACTTCGATTGATAACTTATTTTGTTTTTCGGTAGATGGCTCTAGTTCATCCGCGGCATTTCGTTCTTTGCAATTCAGAAAGGCCCAAAGTATGATACCTGGGGAAATCGGAGAAAAGACGATATGAGACTACTGATGAGGAGGAAAAAACCTTCGAAACCGGTATAGACTCTTCCTGCACTCTCCGATTTAACCAGAGTATTATGCAGCTGCTGCATTTTCGTGTTGCAAAGAAATTGAAAATGTTTATACATTGAAAATTTCAATGTTGCCAATGTAGATAGATATTCCCGAAGAGTTTTTTGCAATACAATGTCGAAAACCCCTTTGTTTTTTAATTGCTAATCAAGCGAGCGCGACACTGTAGTATAAGTAAGGATGTTTGAGTTTGCATAAATTCATTATCTCGAGAATGGGCAAATTTGAAGGGAAATCGTCAGACAGGTTCAGTTTTATTTTTAAATTAGGACTTTTTGGCATATGTATAATACTAGTGGCGTCATCCATCTGGGCATGATGACGTAATCGATGATTTTTTAAACGAGAGTAGTGGCTGTGTGATAGCTCATTTAAAGGTTATTTATAGTCCGTCCGCTATAACTTTTCCCATGCGGTACGATTCATTTTCAATCAAATTAAGTCAAAACATAAATTGAAACGAACGTCGATGTGTATATACATTTTGTATACTGTATACTATATACTACACACATCGGCGTACGTTTCACTTTCTGTTTTGACTTAATTTGATTGAAAATGAATCGTACCGCATGGAAAAAGTTATAGAGGACGGACTATAATTCTCTGTTCAGTAATATAAACATAATTATTTATACAGGGTGTACAACAATTTTTTTTTTATTAAATTAATTTACACAAAAAGAAGAAAATTTTTTTGAACACTCTGTATAAATAATTATGTTAACGTTAAGATTTATAATACTTAAATTTTTAAATTTTTAATCGCTTATATGTCAAAAACTATTAACTTAAACGAAGAGTCACTAAAGATCTTTTCTGTTTGGAATGGTTAAAGAAACCTAAAAAAAGCTTTGTTTGATGCAAAAAAAAATAATTTTAGGAAAAACCCTAATATTTTCCCTCGCCTGGCAAGGTCTTATGCTGTTCAGAATCGCCTGTCATTGTACACATTTCTTCTAAATGACTTACTCAAACACACACCTAAATTTAAACTTTACAGGAGAAAGTTCTTTTTCCCCTTAACTATGCACTTTTCGATTCACCTGGTAGATACACGTGCAGGGCTAATGCCTGCCAGGTCCAGTGTTGCCAATCGACGTATAATTATCCGATTTGCGTATCTTTTTGAGAGTTGTCGTATCTTCTTCGTATCTTTAAATAAATCGGATATTTGCGTGTATTTTTCAGTGTATCTACCAATCTAATATAACAGACTAATAACAAAACAGAACTTAAAAAATCCGCTTCTCATTCATATATTCCCAACAACACATTAATTTTCTTTGGTTCCACCCAAATTTCTATAAAATAGCCTATATATTGGATGAATGTTAGCGACATCCGATACTTTTCATGGTAATTCTCTAAGATAAGAAGGGACAAAAGGGACATGTGCGAATTGTTTTGTTTAGAATTTGAATGCACAAATTTTCCACTTAAGGCATACTGATCCAATTCAAATTTCAAAAACAGGGATTCTGTTGTCCGATTGCACTTATGGGTTTTTAGTCGTTGATAGATATAGCTACTGTACGATTTAGTTTTATTTTTATTTTATGTAGTGCAATGCTTAAGTAAACGTCTGTTGAAATAAGTTTTGGTTTGTGAAAATACTTTTTTATAATGGATAAATGGTAAAATTAAAAAATTAAGCTAATATATATTTGTTTCCTAACAAAGGATTTTCAGTATTCATGTATTCAATATAAAAAAAGAATAAAGAAACCAGGATGATCCTAAGGGGGTGGGGTTACAACTACTGGATGGTCTCTGGGAGGGTTTTCCCCCAAAATCGCTACTGCCATTAACACGCCTAACTTCACGTGCAACTTTGATACTAGAAGTATAAAAAATATGCATTGGAATTCGCGATGAAAAACAAAGTAGCTGACCTCTGGTGGAATAAATTTAAACTACTATAAGGTGGTATAAACAAACCAGAAAATTGTTGATTTGAATGGAATTTGGTCACTATTAAGAAATTTTTAGTAAATTTCAGCATTATGAGTACATTACAATATTTTAAATCAAATCAGTATTGTTCTATTCCTCAATTGAATGTTTGTTTATACCATTTATATCGGCCATTTTCTTGCATTCGACCTGCCCTCTATATTCCGTTTCAATCGCGAATTAAAATCCTGTAATTATTTGAGCATTATAAAGTGTACAAAGACATACAAATTTTTTTTGTAATTCCACCTTGAATTTACCCTGCATTTCTCGTAGACTATTATCGATAAGGTAGAGTTGTCACTATTTTGGGTCGCGTCCCTCTGAGAGGTATGGAATAGTAATGGTGTTAAGCGTAGAGAGCTCAAAGTACATCAAAATGGGGGGGAGGGGTTATAATCCCCAACCCCCCCCTGGTTACGCCTATGAGCGTATCTTTTCGTGACAAATCGGATCTTTTTCGAGCGATCATCGGATAATCTAGAATCTAGAGAAATGCGGTTGGCAATACTGGCCAGGTCATGGTTTTTAGCCTTGGTGTGCTATGAATTATATCTATACAAATTTCTAACCTTACAGGAAGACCGTTACTCGGAGGGTTCATTAGCTCTTCTTCAAGGGCCTGTCTCCACTGTGCCCGTTTTTTTCTAAACCCTTATCAGTATTTTCTATTAATATTAACGGTCACATACAACGTCAAGCACATAAAAATAGTTTGTAAAATGGAAAATATCAGAAGCCATAATTTATATGATAATTATACTAAAATTTATCTACACTCACCGGCAGAGAAAACGGGCACCCCAAAAAATGGGTCATTTTTAATGTCTTGTATTTCCTAAACCTGATGTCCGATTTAAGTAATTTTTTTAATATGTTATAGCCTTATTCTTTATTAATATCGCTGTAATAATATTGTTGCTAGACAGGTACATTGTCATTGTATACAGGGCGTATTTATGTACGAATCAAACTGTGTTTTTTTCTCAAACTTTGGACCACCCTGTGGAATGTTCTAGCTTTTATAAAATACTAAAATTAAAACCCAACTATACCCACAGATTTTCTTAACATTGTTTTTTTATTCATTCGCTTATGTTGGATAATAAAAAAGTTAGGCACTTTAACAACTACCCCTGTTTTTCGTCAATACAGGGTTTAAGGGGTAATTCTGCATGATAAAATAATGACAGTTTGCTTTATAAACTTATGCCCGCAAATACTTCGTTTCTGAGATAGGGGGTGTTGAAATGGTTCTTATAAACTGATGATTTATTTATTGCTCTAAAACGGTTTGTGATATGCAAATGAAATTTGGTAGATTTTAAGAGCTAGTTATTGCGCATTTTTTGGCATACAATTGAGAATTTTATATTCACCATTGGCGTGCATACGGGATATATCTAAAATATTTATACCCGTATGCACGCCAATGGTGAATATAAAATTCTTAATTGTATGCCAAAAAATGCGCAATAACTACCTCTTAAAATCTACCAAATTTCATTTGCATATCACAAACCGTTTTAGAGAAATAAATAAATCGTCAGTTTATAAGAACAATTTCAACACCCCCTATCTCGGAAACGAAGCATTTGCGGGCATACGTTTATAAAGCAAACTGTCATTATTTTATCATGAAGAATTACCCCTTAAAGTTTGCCGTACTTATTTAAAAAACACCCTGTATTAACGGAAAACAGGGGTAGTTGTTAAAGTGCTTAACTTTTTTATTATCCAACATAAGCGAATGAATCAAAAAACAGAATGTTAAGAAAACCTGAGGCTATATTTTGGTTATAATTTCAGTATTTTATAAAAGCTAGAACATTCCACAGGGTATTCCAAAGTTTGAGAAAAAAGCACAGTTTGATTCGTACACCCTGTATACAATGACAATGTACCTGTCTAGCAACAATATTATTACAGCGATATTGATAAAGAATAAGGCTATAACATATTAAAAAAATTACTTAAATCGGACATCAGGTTTAGGAAATACAAGACATTAAAAATGATCCATTTTTTGGGGTGCCCGTTTTCTCTGCCGGTGAGTGTATTAACACCAATTTAAATCATTTATTATTAACTTACTATATTTACTGTTTTTATGCATTTATTTATGGTGCTCATTAGTACATTTAACGTCTTTAACATTTGTGTTGAGTGTAAATAAACTGGAGATAAAAAGCATCGCATACGTGGATTGCAATTAAAAAGTTTATATTACTAGCTCCTATAACTATTAATATGACATGTAACAACAACGGGTAGCAGCGTAAACAGTGGTTTATTTGATTAAGAGTTAAATTTAAAATTTTTGTAATAATAAACAAACAATGGCCAGAACAATTATTTACTGTAATAAAAAAATACAACGTAATAAAAAACTGCAACAGCAATTTCACAATTTTAGTATTTGCTACTTGCGCTATAATGAAATCTCATTCTCCATAAGTAGACATAAGTAACATATCAAAATAAGAAACCCCATTCAATGAGGAAGTGAAGACAATACAGTACTGAGCAAACACAACAGGCATACAACCACTATAAACGAATCAGAAACGACAAAACACTTTAGCCAGACAAATAAAAAGAGAACACTGGGAGAGATTCTTCTCTAAAGGCGTGCAGAAAAAAGGATTATGGCGTAGGCGCAATAATTTTGAGCTTTGCCGCCTTTATAGTGAACCCAGTGTTGGTAGGTCCATCAAAATAGACAGGCTGCAATGCCTAGGGAATAGGATATTTACAGAGAATGAACGAGATAGAGCCGTCGGAACATATTTATAACCAAAGACCAGATGGAACGAGGAGCAGAGGCAGGGTCAGAGCTGTCAATACTGATAAAATTGCCCCGTCCCATTCAAACAGTGAAGCGAGATTGCGGCCAACATGCAAGAGAAAAGGTCCTAGAGAGAGACAGAAAAGAGCCAGGGAAAATTTGGGCCGTGTAATTTGAGTTGCCTATATAAACTTAAATCGGGGAAATTGACCTCATTTTTTTAACTTGGTATCAGGGCTGATCGGCAAAATTTAAATACTTTTTTTATTTTTAAATACGTCAAAACTCTCTCCTTCATTAAAAGAACTACTTGTTTTAGTCTTTCTTTTTTGGCATATTCTATTTTGTAGGTTTTAGAACTGCCACATGATATATTTAATAAACTATAATAACTAATTTTATTGTGTGTCATTTAATGACAATGACAAAAAGAAAGACTAAAACCAGTACTTCTTTTAATAAAGAAGAGAGTTCTGGCGTATTTAAATACAAAAAAGTATTTAAATTTTGAAATACTGCCCATCAGCCCTAATACCAAGTTAAAAATATGAGGTCCATTTTTAGTCCTGTCGCCAGGGGGGTACAACGGCCTCCTGTATTCAGATGGACTTACCCAAGTTTTTTTTATGTATTTTGACCCGTAGAAAACGAATTTTTTGGGTAACAGTTGATCCGGATGTCGATAAGATTGTTATAGACCAAGAACTTGAGGAATCAAATAACAGCGATTTTTGGCAAAACAAAACAATATTTTGTATTTTTTGGGTCATTTTAAGCAAAAAATATTTCTACAAGTTTTTTAGTAGGATGCAGAGTTTTCGAGATAAACGCGGTTGAACTTTCAAAAAATCGAAAAACTGCAATTTTTAAACCCGAATAACTTTTGATTAAAAAATAAAATAGCAATTCTGCTAAGCGCCTTTGAAAGTTCAAGTCAAATTATGTCGGTTTTGATTATTTGCATTGCTAAAAATTTATTGTGTTATTGTTAAACAAAGCTACAAACAACTAGTGCGTGAGTGATGTTTCTATGATTTCTCATTTAAAATCGAACGAGTAGGTAGAATAGGTACTAGTGCAATCAAGACTATTTCTACGTTACATGCGTTAAAACGCATGTAAAAGCACGGGAAACCCTACGTGTTTATAGCTTTGTTAAACAATAAAAAAATAAATTTTTACCAATGCAAATAATCAAAACCGATATAATTTGACTTAAACTTTCAAATGCGGTAAGCAGACTTGCTATTTTATTTTTTAATCAAAAGTTATTCGGGTTCAAAAATTGCAGTTTTTCGATTTTTTTAAAGTTCAACCGCGTTTATCTCGAAAACTGTGCATCCTACGAAAAAACTTGTAGAAATATTTTTTACTTAAAATGGCCCAAAAAATACAAAATACTGTTTTGTTTTGCCAAAAATCGCTGTTATTTGATTCCTCAAGTTCTTGGTCTATAACAATCTTATCGACATCCGGATCAACTGTTACCCAAAAAATTCGTGTTCTACGGGTCAAAATACATAAAAAAACCTTGAGTAAGTCCATCTGAATTAACGAGGCCGTTGTACCCCCCCTGGCGACAGGACTATTTCCCGATTTAAGTTTATAATGTCAACTCAAATTACGCGGCCCAAATCTTCTCTGCCTCTTTTCTGTCTCTTTTTAGGACCTCTCTCTTGTATGTTGGCCGCATTAAATTAGCTTCATACCCATTCCATCAGTATTGACAATTTGTTAGTCAGAGCACGATTTAAGGACCAGGTGGAAGACAACTTACGGGGTGGGAGTACAAAATTGGAAAACCAAGACGAAGGATAGGAAGGGATAGAAGCTGATCCTAGAACAAATCAAGACCTACTATGGATTGTAGAGCCAATGATGATGATGATGATGATTTAGATAAACATAAAAGCCAACTGAGTAAATGCAAGAAATTAAAAAAAAAACAGGTTTAACATTTTATGGTAGGGGAGCCCAAACGGGGATTTTTTCAGTTACTCGAGCGCGCCAGATTATCATATGGGGAGAACCCTGGTACCTGATGATGATGATGATGATTTAGATAAACATAAAAGCCAACTGAGTAAATGCAAGAAATTAAAAAAAAACAGGTTTAACATTTTATGGTAGGGGAGCCCAAACGGGGATTTTTTCAGTTACTCGAGCGCGCCAGATTATCATATGGGGAGAAAGCTGGTACCCTGCAGATGTACCTCTACCAGATATTGGCTCTTAACACAGAGAAGTTCGTTAAGGGGGGCCCGAAAAAAAAATCTATCCTTAAAAATACTCGAAATTGTCAGATTAAGATAAGGTAATGTAAGTACATGCAAAAGAGTGTATAGGTGTTTGAAAAATTTGACGATTTGAGCGGGGCGTAAGGAAATGGGTGAGTCAAAAAGTTTCACAAAAAAAAGCGAATATTTCGCGAAATGAACGTCAGATCGAAAAACTAAAAAATACGTCTTCAATATTTTTCAAAAATCTATCGAATGGTACTAAACATGACCCCCCACGGCGAGGGGTGGGGGGTAAATTTAAAATTTTAAATACAAACCATGCGATATTTCGAAAAATGAACATCAGATCGAAAAACTGCAAAAAACACTTTCAAAATGTTTTTGAATAATCTATCGAATGGTATCAAACACGACCCCCACGGAGGTGGGGTGGGGGTTAATTTAAAATATTAAACGGGACACCTAAATTTTTATTGCAGATTTGGATTCTTTACGTAAAATTTAGCAACTTTTATTGGAGACATTTTTTCGAATTATGGATAGATGGCGCTATAATTGGGAAAAAACGATTGTTGGAAATGGAAAATTAAATTAAAAAATGGGAAGTCCCCACTAAAATGGAAAATTTTACTTAACTTTTTTTGGTTTTAGGACCTAATAATCACAACCCAATAGGTTCCCATAACGCTCAAGTGACTGCAAATTTAGCATACTTTGCTCCCCTACCATTAAGATCATGTTAGAGCACCTTATGAATAAGATTATATTACTGTCTGTGTTACTGTTGATAATATTTATTCCTTAACGGGCATTGCAATAATGCTGTAGCTTGTTCTTATGAAAAGTGTGGTAAACCGCTTAATATTAAAATTGTTGATATACTAGTCGATCATTTTGATTATTTAAAGGTTAGCGTCCATTTAAGCAGCGGTTTTCCCTATATTACACTCTTTACGAGCCATCTGCAAGCATCGAGAATGGAGACAGTCGTCCTAATACGAGAAACGAATGCATAAAAATTAAAGATGGCATGAAGATAAAGTAAACGATCGACGATTATTAACTTTGGATTAATTTTTATTTACGATATATAATGTACCCATTTCGACACTTATTTACCATTTACCGCATTAATAAAACGAGTATTCAACAGACCGTGGTTGCTAAAACCAGTCGCACGGTTTAAGCTGCCGTATATACGAGGTGGGGTTCAAATAAAACTGTTAACTTTACCGATAAACAGAATTTTTAGTAATTATAAAAAACGTTTATAAAGCCAAATTTAATAATTTCAGTGACCTTGGGTATTGTATTTTGTCTGCAATTTCTACGATATTTAATTGTTAATTAATACGACATATTATTTATTTTTTTGTTCTGTATTGAAAAAAGGGTCCGATTTGTCTCCATTTTTGAAGAGATATATTAGGATGATAGATCTCCATTCTTGTGGTATTCTGTTTTGTTCTATTATTTTTTGAAATAGTTGAATAGTTGTTTGGTCAGTTTTTTTTGTGTTTCGTAGAAGTCGTGTTTCATCTGTTTTGAGAAGCTCTCCCAGTGTTCCCTTTTTATTTTTCTGAGTAAAGTATTCGTTTCATTTCGGATTCGTTTATAGTGGTTTTATGCCTGTTGTGTTTGTTCTTTGCTGTATTGTCTGCACTTCCCTTCTAAACCATGGGGTTTTTTAGATATGTTAGTGTTCGTTATTGTCCAAGTAAAAAATATTGTAGCATAGCTTTAAGCCGGTGAAATATGATATTCTTCAAATATAGATGTTACGTCAAACGTTTAAGAAGCGGCCCTTTGAAAGCATCTGTGTTTTTACGACCAGACCTCCCGCATTTCTATTCACAAGTTTCGTGCAAAACCTTAGTTTTAGTTCGGTAGCTAGCAGTGTATTAGTGCTGGAGTGTACGTGTGTTAAGTGATACGAGTGTTTTGTTTGCTGTAATTATTTTGAATATTGGTTTAGTATTTCGTTTGGAGAGTGTCAAGTGTTGATTATTGTAATTTAATTGATGTGAATAGTGATGTGGCGCCCGTGGGATAATGTAAATATCGCGTACGATAACGCTGATATTGTAGAAATTGCCAGTGCTAGTGTGAATGTAATTACTAAAAAAAAGAGCTCGTAAAGAAGATTCGAATGCATTTAAATGCAGAAACACAGCAAGTATGTTTGAAAGTATACAAAAATCTACGTACGAAATTCGGCTTCGAAGAAACACTATTGGCACAAGCCACCTCTGATTTAACAGAAATTCCACTTTCTACTGTATATAAAATAGTTAAAAATGAACCCTATCATCGCAAGAAACGATGTGACTACAAATTTTCAAGACCTTTAAATCCTTCACTTGTAAAACTATTGAAAACCACAATATACGACTGCTACAAAAGCAATGAAATACCTACAATAGAAATAATAAGAAAGAAATTGGAAACAACCGGTCGAAATATGAACTGCTGTGAGAAAACTTTTCAAAATTGGATAAAAAATGGGCTTTAAGTTCAAAAAAAAATAAATAAACGTCAAGCAATTATGGAAAGCCAAAGAATAGTCAACAGACGTAATATGTACCTAGAAGAAATTACTAAATATAGGCAAGAAAATAGGAGAATTAATTATTTAGGTGAAACTTGGTATGATACCCATGATACAGTAAAGAAAGGATGGACAGATGGTTCAAGCATGTGCATACCAGAAATGCCTGCAAATAAAGGCTCGCGGCTAATTATTGTACATTGCGGAGGAAGTGAGGGATGGGTTCCGAATGCTTTAAAATTATGTGGGAAGAAAATGGAAGATTGTAACGTTGACTACCACAAGAATATGGAAGCTGACATTTTTGAAGATTGGTTTGAAAACTCGCTGATCCCAAATTTGGAGAAAAACAGCGTAATAGTGCTTGACAACGCTTCCTATCATTCCCGACAGCTCACTAAAATACCAAATACATCTTCAAAGAAAGCTGACCTGCAAAATTTTTTAATGGAAAATGATTTGTATTTCGAAAATTTTTACACAAAAAAACAACTTATTGAAGTTCTACACACGAAGCAATTTAGAAAATTATACGCTCTAGCTAGAGAGTATTGCCGAAAAGCATGGACACACTATATTGAGACTTCCCCCCTACTTTTGTGTTTTCAATCCTATTGAGTTAATTTGGGGACAATTAAAACCAAGTATAAGGCGTTCAAATACATTTCCTAAATTTGACAAAAAGGTAATTGAGATAATTAAAAAAGAAGTAGCCAATATTACCAAAGTAGACTGGCAGAAAAGAATCGCCAAAGTGATCAAAGTGGAAGAATATTATAAGAAGATTGGGCACTTCCACATTAATGGTGGAAATAAATTTATTATTGAATTGGGCGATGATAGTGACGAAGAAAATACGGAAGAAGGAGAAAATGAGTTAAGTGTATCAGTATTTTAATTGTTGTGTTGTGCAATTCATTTTCCAAGCATAAGTGTACTAATGAAAAGACTCGGTTAAAAAATATTTTTAGATTTTGTATTTTTAATAAAAAAAGAGCGGGGACATGCTTACATTTTGTGCTGAATTTTAAAAGTTTTGAACTGTATACCTAAAGTAATTTTAGATCTAACTGTGTTTTTATAAAGTTCTTTTAGTATCAGTAATTCTAACAATAACAAGATTAATTATAAAAGCTATTCTACATCAGTTATTAATGCAAGCATGCGGTAAGAGGGAGGTCCCTGTGAGGTTAAATATTATTAAAAAATTGATAAAATTAATTTTAACACACACAATACTATGTCCTGCTTTAACGGTATTTACCTAAGTATAAATAAATATTTTTAACTACATATTTAATTACCAGAAAACACCAGCTGCCGGCCTAATATTAAAGAAGAACAACCCAAAGAAAGCTACAAATCTTACCTATTACACTACATATATAGATTGCTTGAACACTTTCCTTTCTCCAGGTACTTCCGTAGCTGGGTTAATTACGTTATTTTTTTTCTCGCCTTTCCCCGACGTTATCGTTTTCTAATATTTCATTATCAGCAATCTTCTCTGATATTCTTTTTCTGTATTGGTGGATGGCGCATTTAATAATTCGACTCGTGATTTTTGTTTTTGTTGGTGCCGCTCTTTGGTGTGTGATATATTTCATGATGATTCTTATTTTACATATTAGGCTATGGTCACTGCCTACATCTGCTGAGTTGAGGCATCTTATGTCGATTATTTTTCTATATCTATCATAGATCTTTGTGCACGGGTGTTATTGAACGTATATTTGTGTTGGGCTTATACTAATATGTATTATATACGCATATTGTCATGTACATATAACAAAAAATGAAAAATTATATGAAAAAATTCGAACTTTTTTATCTGTATTTTATATACCTATTTAAACTGTATATCAACATTTCTAAAAGTTTTATTTTTCCATATACCTACTTTTTCCTTTGTACTGTCAATGAAGTTCCAAACGGCATACAAATACAAGCCCTAGGTCTCAACGTTAGAAAGCTTCAATTTGCGTTCTGGTAAAATAATTCCGGTTTAAATATTAATACTCAATATATTCCATTGAGGATTCGGATTAAACTATTTTAGAGGATTTTCACATTGCTCTCAACCGAGCTATATATTATGCAGTTTACTGCTCTTGATAGATTTAAAGCTCAGTGGTGTACGAAATAATAAAAACTGATAAAATGTGTGTTTACTATGGGAAACATTTTGTTCTGAAAAAAAATTAAAGCACTCATGGGAGTGCCGACAGAAGTGAAAACTTCTTACAGTATCTAAATTACGAGCTCAATGCTTTTTCCCCATCAAAAAAGAAGTGCTATACCTATATTACGCGTTGCGTACGTTCTATGCTATTTATGTATACATATACATAATATATATACGTACGAAATTTAGTTCGGCAAAGTGATGGCGGTCGCAAACACAATAATTTTTCCCTATCTAAAAAGTGTAAAACGTCCCTAAAAAAGTTTTCACTTCACAAATTTATTTCGTCGAAGCAATGACGGTCGCTAATTCAATACTTTTTCCCCATCTAAAAAGTGCACAACGTCCCTAAAGAAGTTTTCATTTCAAAAATGTATTTCGTCGAAGCAATGACGGTCGCGAGGACGGTCGCTAATTCAATACTTTTTCTCCATCTAAAAAGAGCACGACGTCTCTAAAGAAGTTTTCACTTCAAACATTTATTTCGTTAAAGCAAACGGTCGCTAATTTAATACTTTTCCCATCGAAAAAGTGCAAAACGTCCCTAAAGCAGTTTTCACTTCAAAAATTATTTCGTCGAAGCAATGACGGTCGCGATGACGGTCGCTAATTCAATACATTTTCCCCATCTAAAAAGTTCACAACCTCCCTAAAGAAGTTTTCACTTCAAAAATGTATTTCATCGAAGCAATGACGGTCGGGATAACGGTCGCTAATTCAATACTTTTTTCCCATCTAAAAAGTTCACAACGTTTCTACAGAAGTTTTCACTTTAAAAATTTATTTCGCCGAAGCGATGACGGTCGCTAATTCAACACTTTTTCCATATTTAAAAAGGGCAAAAGGTCCCTAAGAAAGTTTTCCATTCAAAACATTATTTCGTCGAAGTAATGACGGTCGCGATGACGGTCACTAATTCAATACTTCTTCCCCATCTAAAAAGTGCACAACGTCCCTAAAGAAGTGTTCACTTCTATTACTATATATTATATACAGTGGAACCTCGATTATCCGTCTCTCCATTAACCGTCACCTCTGTTAACCGTCAGGGTCCGTACAATCGGAAAAATGAAAGAATACCCATGAACGATCACATCAACCACATATTTTGTATTTGCTGTTTTTTTTTCATAAATAACAAACGACAGAGATAGATTATTAAAAATCTGAATAATATGTGATTGATGTGATCGTTCATGGGTATTATTTCATTTTTCCGACTATACCTAAGTTGTATTGACTACATAAGCAAAAATTTATTCAAATTCATTTTGTTTGAGCATTGTGATAAACCAAATTGGCTAAAATGTACAGTTCATCATGAAACAATGCATCTAGTGGTATTCTCGACAAGAAGAAACAATAAAGTAGATTACATGATCTTACGCCGTTTAAAAAAAGTTAGCTGTTTCAAAATGTGACGCAACAGTACAACAAACAAAAACTTCAGAATATTTTAAACCAAATTGATTCGATTGTACGAACACAAATCCCTCAAATACATATTGTCAAATAAAACATACAAATAAAATTTGAGAGGTGTTCTGTCAATTTTTAATTTTTTTAATTTTGTGTTAACCGTCTTTTCGATTATCCGTCATACCCTTGGTCCGGTGCCCTGACGGATAATCGAGGTTCCACTGTATTACTATTATTATACGCAGATACGTATTATACGTATTGTTATACGTAGATTATAATAATATAAGTACAAAATTTATTTCGCCGAAGATATGACGGTCGCGAAATAAATTCCTTTTCCCCATCCTAAAATAGGTTTTACATTTATTTTAAATTTAAATACTTTTTTACAATTTATATAAACCTACACTTAATATACCTATACATATATTATGTACAAAATTTATTTCGCCGAAGCGATGACGGTCGCGATGATGGTCGCGAAATCAATCTTTTTTCCCCATCCTAAAATAGGTTTTACATTTATTTTAAATTTAAATACCTCTACACAATTTATATATACATGCACATAATATATAACATAAGCGACGACGGTCGCAATGACGGTCGCGATGAGGGTCGCGATGACGGTAGCGATGACGGTCGCGAATTCATTGCTTTTCCCCTATTCAAAAATCGCACAACGTCCCTAAAGAAGTTTTCACTTCAAAAATATATACGTACAAAATTTATTTCGCCAAAGTGATGACGGTCGCGATGACGGTCGCCAAATCAATCCTTTTTCCCCATCCAAAAATAGGATTTACATTTATTTTAAATTTAAATACATCTACACAATTTATATACACATACATTATAATATATCTATACGTACAATATTTATTTCACCGAAGCGATGACGGTCGCCAAATCAATCTTTTTCCCCATCGGAAAATAGGTTTTACATTTATTTTAAATTTAAATACTTTTACACAATTGATACACACATACATTATAATAATATGTATATATACGTACAATATTATTTATTTCGCCGAAGTGATGACGGTCGCTTACGGTCGCCAAATCAATCATTTTCCCCATGCACAAATAGGTTTTACATTTATTTTAAATTTAAATACTTCTACACAATTTATATTTATACATACATATTTATAATATATCCGTACAATATTTATTTCGCGGTCGCGATGACGGTCGCGATGACATTCGCGATGACAGTCGCAATGACGGTCGCGACGACGGTCGCAATGACGGTCGCGACGACGGTCGCAATGACGGTCGCGACGACGGTCGCAATGACGGTCGCGAATTCAATGCTTTTACCACATCCAAAAAGTGCGATGACGGTCGCAATGACGGTCGCGAATTCAACGCTTTTACCCCATCCAAAAAGTGCACAACGTCCCTAAAGAAGTTTTCACTTCAAAAAATTGTTATATTGAGTTGGTCTAGCAAATCCTGTAAACAAACCCATGTTTATGAAAGCTACAAAAGAAGAAGCCGGACTGGTTAACCTAAGACGAACTCGCAAACGAAATAAGGACAATAATTTGAAAATTTGCACGTGGAATATAAGAAGCCTTTATCAACCTGGAGAAATCGGTTGAAATATTGGGTAAAAGCAGGGCAGAAAAAACGAGTGCTCAAAAAACTCTTTAAGCAGGTTGCACACAGAGAAAAAAAGAAGAGTGTAGACGTCTCAGAAGAGAGAAAAAGCATATCCATCGACTTAAGAAGAGGGAGTATGAACAAAAAACGTTAAATGAGATACAAAATTTGTTTGATAAAAATGAAACAATTCTAAAACAACGCCTAAAAATACCTTAAAAAGTAGCTGACAAGAATTTAAGTCAAGAATATCTAAAAAGTTTTAGAGGTATTAACGGTGAAGTTAGAGTTTTTAAAGTAATAAATCCAAAGGAATCGACGAAATCTGCTCTAAAATGTATACGGCAAGTGGTAACCATCTTTTGGCAGTCATACATAAACGGATAATACAATTATTATATGTCAGAACGAATTGATTCCAGAGTAGTGGCTAAAGGGAATAATAATAATAATAGTTCCGCACTTTTTAAAAAAAATGCCATTTTTGATTTAATCAACTGTTTTTTCTAAATTAAGCATTCCAAACTGGTCAAATCACATGGATCATATCAATTATACCTAAATAAAGTTAATTTCAAGTGGGAGGCTACTCACTTTTAGAGGGTTTAATTTTTACATTTCAAAAAGAAAAAAGCACAGAGCGACTTTATTTTCGTCATAAGTCAGTCAGTTCTTATGCAAAAACTTTTGTCTGAGTTTATTTGAAAGTTATTTAATGATATTTAAAAGATCTCTGTAAAGTTTTCCCAAAAAATTGCACCACATTCGAGTTATTTGAGATTAAAGGTTCTCCATTTCGATGTTCTTCGAAAATAACCATCCTTTAAAGAGCAATAACTCAGTCGTTATTGGGTTTACATACGTCTTTCAGACGCGAATCTCTTTGTTTTTTTATTAGCTACAATTTTGTCCTTAATGATTTTTTCTATAAAAATCAATTTTTTTAAGTTATTCATGAAAAACGGTTATAAAACGTGAGTTTTTCAATGAAAAATGCATAGTTTCAATCTCAAATAACTTGGAAAGTGTCAATTTTGCAAAAAATTTTATAGAACAAAATTTACTCAGAATTAATCACCCTATCCATTTCCATAGTTATTTTGATTAAAACATTTTCATTCACTAGATGGGGTTGTTTTCACCCTCAGGGCAAAAGCGCAGTTCGGCATAGGGTAGATTTTGACAAAGGTTATAATTACTACCTAAATCCAAATTTTCAAGGAAATCGACCCTAGTTCTCAAAATTCCACGAGAAAGTGGCTGTTAATTGGACTATATTATTTTTAATTAAAAAAGTTATACCACATTCATCTCGCTAAACTTAATCGTTTTCGAGATAAACACTTTTTAAATCAGCGATGCAAATAATTTTTTGCATAATATCATTGTAGTTACATTGCAAGAAACAGAGTTAATGGAAAATGTGATCGCTAACATGCATTAGTTCAGGAGTTCCCAACCGGTGGTACGCGTACCACTAGTGGTACGCTGGAAGATTTCAAGTGGTACGCGTCATTTGGGTGAAACAAGCGATTACGACGGGCCCCTGTCTGCGAAAGTGCCAGTGCAGTTGTTGTGCTTCCATATTAAGTTATAGAGCAGTTTTAATGACCTCTGGGACTTCAAAGGATAGTGTTAAAAAACCTAAACCGCCAGCCAATCGGAAATACCACAAAAGCTACTTACACTGTGGTTTTATAGTGAATTCTGGCAGATCAAATAGTAACAATCCTATTCTTTAACGTGCTGCTTGTTTCGAAACGCTTTCGAATCAAAGCATGAAGCCTATGCTGATACGTCACCAACTCACAAAGCACTCTGATGTGGTTGGTAAGCTGATCGAATTTTTTTAGAAGAGAATCTACTTTTTTCATGAAAGAAAATAAATGCATGACTAGCTTTGTAAATATGATACCAATAAAGGCATCCTACTTTGCTAGATGTATAATTGTAAAGGATGGAAAGCCTCACACAATAGGTGAGACCCTTTTATTACCGGCCGCTGTGGAAATGGCCCAAACCGTGTTAGGAGAAAAGGCAATCAAAGAAATTTAAAAAAAGACATTGTCAATCAACACAGTGAAAAGACTAACTACTGATATTATGTCTTCCAATATTGAAAAGGTAAAACAAACGGAATAAAAAATAAAGAGGGAATAGTCATTGTAGAAGACAATGAATATAGGCAGGTATGGGCAGATCACTACAGAGAACTCTTGACGGAGGAATACACTGGAGAAGAAATGCATGAAGAAGAGGAAACGATGGACGAAGAAGCAGACGAAATACACATTGAAGTCTCAAAAGAGCCAACAATAGATGAACTCGAGGCCTCGAGGAAGTAATACAGAAGAGCAAAAATGGAAAAGCTCCAGGAAAAGACGAAATTAACATGGAACTTATAAAATATGGAGGAAAGGAACTGAAGGAAAAAATACTATAACTATTGAAAAATATATGGAAGAAAGAGAAGATGCCAGAGGACTGGGAGATAGGGCAGGTAATAACAATACATAAAAAGGGAGACCAACAAATTTGTGAAAATTATAGAGGAATAACACTACTAAGCACAACATATAAAATATAGACTTCAATAATAAGAAAAAGATTGTCAAAGATCACGAAGAAGAGAGTGGGACAGTACCAATGTGGATTCACAGAAGAAAGATCAACAATAGATGCTATACACACAATAAAACAAATAATGGAAAAAGCAATGAATACAAACTGCAATTAGAAATGCTATTCATCGATTTCAAACAGGCATTTGATTCGATTAAGAGAAAACAACTAATGATTGCCCTGGAAAAATTAAAAATCCCACATAAACTCAGAAAAATATGACAATGAGAACTACCAAAATTAGCATAAAGACGCAAAGAGGCGAAACAGATGAATTCATTATAAATAAAGGAGTGAAACAAGGGGATGCCTTATCCACGACACTGTTTAATCTAGCTTTAGAATATGTACTACGAAATATAAACAAAAGAAACCTAAGAACAAGAGGTGGACAAATAATCGCATATGCACACGACATTGTTATTATTGCAAAAAATAGAAACATAATGAAAGAAATGCTAGAAGAAATAAAAGAGAAAGGGGAGACAATAGGACTCAGATTAAATGAAGAAAAGACGAAAATATTAAGACTCGGGAAACCAGCAATAAAAGGAAAAATCAAAATAGGAAATTCAGAGTTTGAAGATGTAGAACATTTCAAATACCTAGGAGTGACAATAAGCAAAACGGGTGAAAGAATACCAGAAATAAAAGAAAAAATATTGGCAGCGAATAAAGCTTATTTTGCAAATAAAACACTACTTAAAAGCAAAATACTGTCTATTAAAACCAAGATGAGAATGTATAACACCATAATTAGACCAATATTATTATACGCAGCAGAAACAATGACGATGACTAAAAAAGATGCAGAAAACTTAAGAATAGTGGAGAGAAATATCATGAGAACCATACTGGGACCAATCAGAACAGAGCAAAATGAATATCGAAGCCGAACAAATGCAGAGATTAAGAAAGTACTAAAAGAATATATCGTGACCAAAATAAAGCAATGCAGAGTTAGATGGTTAGGTCACATCTGGCGGGCAGGAGATGAAGCAGTGACATATGCTATGATAGAATGGAATTCAGGAGGAAGAAAGAAAAGAGGAGGCCCAAGATCAAAGTGGTTGCAAGAAGTTGAAGAAGACTTAAAAAACGCAGGAGTCAGAGAATGGCGGGGAAAAACTAGAGATAGGAAAAAATGGAGAGAAATCGTTAAGAAGATAACATAAGCAAAAGGGACTGATCCTTCTAAGAAATAGGATCTAGAAAGCTTTCGCGACTTAGCCCCATATCGGGGTGTACAGTCACTATATATATAATATTGAAGAACAACTTTGCTTAAAACTTCAAGAATGCACATATTTTTCACTTCAAGGTGCAAACACCGATATAACAAACAGAGCACAGCTACTCGTATTTGTACGATTTGATTTTTATGAAGAAGTTATAGAAGACTTTTTGGTCTGCCAACCACTTGAATCAAACACTACATAGGAACTCATAGTAAATTGACAGGAGGGTTAGTAGCAAAAATAAAGAAAATTGCTCCCGAATGCCTAAGTAGACATTCTGTCATACATCGAGAAGAACTAGAATTAGAAATAATTAGTAGATATATTTCTAAAAAATTAGGATCGGAGTGAGGGGGCTTCCTTTCCGTTTCACGACCCCCGCCCCCCATGTTTGGTGGTACGCCAAAATCTTCAAGGTGGTACGCAGTTGCTAGAAGGTTGGGAACCCCTGCATTAGTTGATTTGCATTTGCAGAAGTAGATTGTAGTTACACCCGAAAAAGAAACGTAGTTACACCCAAAATATTTTAATTGTTGGAGATGGACTTTACTGGAGAGTCGTTGGCTAACTTTTAGCTCTCTTAACATTGAATTATTTGTCCTATGGTCGATCCAACGAATTCGTAGCATTCGTCTCCAGCAGAACATTTCAAATGGCGCCTATCTTTCTTCTAAATTTGTAACTACAATGACTAATATTATGCAAAAAATTATATTTCATCGCAGATTTAAAATGCGTTTATTTCGAAAACCTTTGAGTTTAGTGAGATGAATATAGTAAACCTTTTTTAAGTAAGAATATTAAGAGAATAAAAGTTTTGATTCAAAAAGTGTGTAGAGTGGGGGATAAAAAAATATGAACGTATTAAATGAGCGCTGATAGACGTATGTGGCGCCCTCTGGGTAATACATAATTTTTGGTGGCGAATTTAGATTTCTCGTCCCAAAAACCCCCGCTTACCAAATTTTGTGTTATCTCATATCTGTCAGGGAATATTCAAGAATAAATAAAATAAAAGTTTAATTTTGACACCCTGTATTTCGGTTTTTATAAACTATAGTACTAAGTAAGTTGGCTTAAATCGACCTATTTTAACCCCAGGATAAGCTATGGCCCATTCGTTAGCAAACACTCTGTATTCTATAAATATAAATTGGCATGTATAAAGTTACTGAAAACTCTTAACACCAGATGACAAAAGTTTTCCATTTTATTGTACACACCTAAACATTAAACAAGATATGGTTTAATAGGTAAATAAGAGTGGGTGCTAAATATCTCAAAACCACTCAAGTGTGCCAACAGCGGAGAAATGATTTACCACAAAACTATTATCAGAGACAACTAACCGCCCAAGTGTGGAGATTAAGAATGAGTAAAGTTTTATAGCATGTCTATTGTGGGATTGTTGGTAAACTGAATTCAGGCTACTCGGAGTTAAGAGAAGCTGAATAAAAAAAGCTTAGAGAAAGTTTAGATCAATAATGGCATATAGGAATTACTGACGGTAATAATGTTTAATTGCCAGAACAGTTTACGGTCATACACAAATTTCATTTACACTTAAAATGCTTAAAAATCAAATAAATTTAAATTAAATAAAGTGTACGATACATGATTGAAGTGAAAATAGTAATAGACCAGGGCGCATCTGTAAAAATATTAGTACATTAGGACGTTGAGAGGTGACTCAAATTTTTTTGCAGAAATTGCTTGAAAATAACTCAAATAATAATATTTGAGTTATCCTCCCTTTCAAAAAGGTCCGGAACATTGTTTAAATAATCAAAATGTCAAAAAATGAAGGAAATATTCGATTTTTTTATTGGTTTTTTGATTATAACTTTAAAAGTATTCATTTCTGAGAAAAGTTGAACTGACATAAAAGTTGCGTAATTAAATTTCATACAATACAGAATTGGTTAAAAATTTAAAAAATAGTCACCCTTGTTGCAAAATAGCAATAATTGCGAAAAAAACCATACAAAAACAAGTATTCGCATTTTACGTTTTTCAACCATTTATGCTACACTTAGGATCTTCATATTTCACCCAGAAAAACTTTATGATACAATAAAACAATACTGTAAATTTCATTAATATCGGTTCAATAGATTTTGCAAAATAAATTTTGCATTCCAGCTTTCGCAAAAAAATTCATTTTTTCAAAATGTTGCAGGACTGAAAATAAAGCAGATAGCAAGTTGAAATTTTTTTTTGCTTATAGAAGTGTACTGTACCTTTTATTTGCAATTTGCAAAACTAAAATCGATTAACTACCACGGCGTCAGGAATTTTTTTAAATAAACATTAATTACTGGTGCGCAGGACAGCGGATAGTTTGCTCTGATTGGGCATTCCAATGACCTTTGATAATGATTGATACATTTTAATTTTTATTACATTTCGATATAAATAAATAAATTTGTTTATTGCAAAACAAAAACACATACTCTATCCTTTGAAATAACACTTTTTTAGCAAAAACTTTCTTTGTTCATATATGTTAACTTAGAGAATAAAAGTTTAATATTTTTAAACATATGCAATTGTTTAAACAATATTTCACAAACAATAATAAAATTATTTCAATTTTTGTGGAATTAAAATATTAAAATACAACAAAATACGGACAAGTCCTGTAGTCGGTTCAGTTCGGCTATTCCTATTCCGTTCCGCGGAACCTTAAGTTCGTTTTACGGCTACTGCTGGCGTAAAATTGTCACCCGTGGAGCCTTAGCCTTAGCTTATCTCGGCTCGTGCTCGTTCTCAAGCCGATTTGTTTCTTGCGAGCCGAGGCGAAATCGTTGATTTCATACTTTATCCCAACCTACTGTGGTTCCAAATGACGAAAACGTGGTCATGAACCTTTAAAAGCCTATATTGCTTACACACCTCGGAATTACTTTCGTTTTTAAGGGCTTTTGGCATCGCCGATTACGAATCTGACAGTATTTTTTTTTAACAAAATGGCGGATCCAACATGGCGAAAAAAAAATTTAAAATATCAATAAAAACGCAAATTTTTTGTCAAATTTGGTAGTTTAAGGTCGCTGATTACAAATCTAACATTACTTTTTTTTAAAACAAAATGGCGGATATAATATGGTCGAAAGAAATTCGAAAATTTTATTTTAAATGCATATTTGTTTAAAATGTTATATTATAAGGGACTTTTGAAACTGTCGATTACCAATACAGTTTCTTTTTGAAGTACAATATTTAGAACCTATTACTCAGGTACAACCGCCTATACATAGGCAAAAATCGCCAGAATCATGTAATATGCGTAATTTGACCCTTTTGTATTCAAACAGCTGTCAGTAATGCATAGGCAGTGACAGACAGCTAAACCAAAGTGATTATGTATCTTCTTACTACATATTTTAAGATTAATACACATTAGTCGCAGATACAGGGTGTCCCGGAAAATAGTGCGTTCCTTGAAGGTATAGGTAGAAGGCACCATGTAGAACAAAAAACTCTTATAACATTTTTTTCTAAATGCAACCGTTTGACCAAAAAATTAAAATGTATTTTGGTATGTAAATTTAAATCTGACAACTATGTGCGGTACGCAAATTTAAGCATAGACAGTCCCATGTAAATAGATAGAAGATACTAAGATACATAGTAAACAGATAGTTTTAAAGAATCCTGTTTAGTGTTTAGTGTCAATGCGAAAATGTTTTCGAATAGTGAGTGTCTTACCTATTATGTTATTACCTATGAATGGTGTTTGTGAAAGGTTACTTGAAACATCTATTCGGTATAATAATTATTTTCAAGTAAGTACAACTTAGTTATTTCAGTTCACAAGTAAACAAATTACTGAGACATTATCTGGTGTATTTAAGTTCCACTGTAAACTATTAAAACTATGTAATTCAGTTAAAGCCCTCAGCAGTACTCAGCATTCAACCCATTTAAACCTTACTAAATACATAATACTATTTCAGTTAAAAGACGTGTTTTTATGTTAAAAGATGTGTAATTCGTTTAAAATTATGCAATAGGTATTTCAATACATTTCAAAAGAAAATAATTTTAGTAAACAAATCGTAAATACATAAGTATTACCTACTATTAGGTTGGATTATTTTAAATACTGTTAATCACAATCACAAACGAGTTTTTATTATGTTATTATTCCGTAATGCGTTCGATGTTGCCAGTTTATTAAAATTTCCAAACATTAAAATACAGGTATATGGAAAATAATGTTAACTTTTTTTTGGAAACGGCTAACTTTAGAAAAAAATGGTATAGGACTTTTTTGTTCCAAATTGTGTATTCTCTCCATACCTTAAAGGAACGCACTATTTTCCGGGACACCCTGTATATGCAGAATTTTGTACTTTTTGAATGTATCTTTACAAAATGTTGATTATTTCAAGTATATTTTCACTATTTATGCATTAACAAATTTAAGGCATTTATTGTAACCAAATATTAAGGTAACTTACATCTTACATTACTACAGACATATTAAAAAAGAAGAATCTGCTTTACAGCGATAAAATTGATAAACTACAAAACATTTTACAGCGTTTTCAATATACACGTTATTTTTCACTTGTTCCTGAGCTATGGACCAGAATACGTCCAGTCTGATCCTTACACCTGCGTATTACGACTCTACGATAGTATGAGAAAACAACTGTAAACATGAAAATCTCTAGATAGGGACTTTTTTGCGCCTCATGACCACGTTTTCAGCATTTGGAACCACTGTATAACCCTGTAAAGTCATTACAGATATTTGAGATTAGTATAATAGCTGGATCTTATGAAGAAGTGGATCTTATGAAGAAGTGGATCTTATGAAGAAGTGGATCTTATGAAGAAGATCGAGAATCGTTGATCGAGAAACGTTGGATAATTTAATTACTTAATTTTGACCGCACTGTAATATAATACGTAATATACAATTTAATAAGATCTGCCTTTATATTTATGTATTTACTTTTCCATAAAACCTCAACCTAATATTTTATAAATAGGTCTACACCACTGGTGGTTATATATGCATGTCTTATTTGTTTAGTTACTAATATGAGAGTTCCATTTTAACTTTTGGTCAAAGGTAATTCAAGCTCAAAATTAATGTTACTGGATTACTTGGGAAAATAAGACATATTAATTTATATGTCTATTTCCTGTCCAGCGTATGTTCAATGATCAACATCAATGTTAAATACATGATAATACTATAGATATATAAATTATATTTTCAGTATGTATATACAGTGATGAGCGCGCTAATAACCGGCAAAATAGCGCAAAAGATGAAAAACTTGATACATTGCGAAACAAATAGAGATGAAACTAGTGGAGATGGAAATAATCGGTATAAACGTATAAATTAACATTACTTTACATAGTTTCCCACCTTTAGACGTATCAGAGGAGTATGACAACTGTCACTGTGACAGTAGAATTTTATAAAATACTCCTGTCACAGACGTCTAAAGGTGGGAAACTATGTAATGTAATGTTAATTTATACGTTTATAACAATCATTTCCATCTCCACTAGTTTCATCTCTTTTTGCATCGCAATGTATTGTTTTCCATCTTTTGCGCTATTTTGCCGGTTATTAGCGAGCTCATCACTGTATATGAAACAAACATGTATTTTATACAGTGATGATCGCGATAATAACCGGCAAAATAGCGCAAAAGATGGAAAACATAATACATTGCGAAACAAAAAGAGATGAAACTAGTGAAGGTGAAAAATATCGTTATAAACGTATAAATTAACATTACATTACATAGTTTCCCACCTTTACACGTCTGTGACAGGAGTATTTTATAAAATTCTACTGTCACAGTGACAGTTGTCATACTCCTCTGATACGTCTAAAGGTGGGGAACTAGGTAATGTAATGTTAATTTAGACGTTTATAACGATCATTTCCATCTCCACTAGTTTTATCTCTTTTTGTTTCGCAATGCATTATGTTTTCCATCTTTTGCGCCATTTTGCCGGTTATTAGCGCGCTCATCACTGTATAAAATACATGTTTGTTTCATTTACAGTAATGAGCTCGCTAATAACCGACAAAATAGCGCAAAAGATGGAAAACATATTATATTGCGAAGCAAAAAGAGATGAAACTAGTGGAGATGGAAATTATTGTTATAAACGTATAAATTAACATTACATTACATAGTTTCCCACCTTTAGACGTCTGTGACAGGAGTATTTTATAAAAAAAAACAGTAAAATCCTGTATAAAAGTATATTTAAAAACCCTCAAAAGGGCCACATCAAATTCACATAACTAGTTTTCGACTGGTTTACCAGTCATCATCAGTGCTTACGTGCAATGTACATGCTAACCACCAAGATAGTATTATACAAAAATATGTGGGTCTAAGCCCAGTAAAAATAGTCAGTCAAGGAAACATTGGTGTAAAATGCTACCTTAAGCCTGGATGTTTAAAATATTTTCTAATTTGCCCTAGATGTGTCAACATCTCAGATGTTACTTTATATTTTACTTGATGATATTTTAAACATCCAGGCTTAATCTAGCATTTTACACCAATGTTTCCTTGACTGACTATTTTTACTGGGCTTTGACCCATATATTTTTGTATAATACTATCTTGGTGGTTAGCATGTACATTGCACGTAAGCACTGATAATGACTGGTAAACCAGTCGAAAACTAGTTATGTCATTGATGTGGCCCTTTTGAGGGTTTTTTAAATATACCTTTTAAACCAAGCGTCCACAGACCCGCATCGTACGCAACGGATTTTAGTTTGCCTTGCAATGATTGCAGATAATGCGATCCGTACGATGCGGATCAGTGGACGCGGTAACATAAGTTTCTGTACAAGGCAAACTAAAATCCGTTGCGTACGATGCGTCCGATGCGGGTCTGTGGACGCTTGCCTTTATACAGCATTTTACTGTTTTTTTGTATTACATGGTATACAGTATACAGCCAACTACAGGAAAACTTTTTCCTTGTGAATTTTTATTTTGTAAAATTCTACTGTCACAGTGACAGTTGTTATACTCCTCTGATACGTCTAAAGGTGGGAAACTATGTAAAGTAATGTTAATTTAGACGTTTATAACGATCATTTCCATCTCCACCAGTTTTATCTCTTTTTGTTTCGCAATGTTTTATGTTTTCCATCTTTTGCGCTATTTTGCCGGTTACTAGCGCGCTCATCACTGTATAATGCTTTATTTCGTTTTCATTCAACTTATTTTATCTCTTCATTTGGCAATTTTTTTACATATTTTCAGAACATACAGTTAAATTAAATTATTAATAAAATGAAGTTTTTTAAGACTTTTAATTACCTACTCATTGATAGCCAGAAATTCCCATTGGTTAAAAAACGCAGAGACATTTATTTTAATTAGTTTTAGATTCTTACATAAATTTAAGAACAGTGCTCATTATGCTGATGCTTATATACGAGTATAAAATATTATCATGGACACAGAAGCAAACGAACACGAAAGTATTGCGAGAAATGGGCAAAGAATACGAAAGAATCAACACAATAAAAATAAGAAAGTTACAATATCTGGGACACGTAATGAAATGAGGGGACAGCGATATGAAATGCTACGACTGATAATACAGGGAAAAATAAGAGGAGGAAGGAGTATAGGAAGAAAGAGAGTGTAATGGTTGAAAAACTTATGGGACTCTCCTCGACAATTCGTCTTGTCCACCGGTTGTCAGATAATCTGGCGACGTGATCTGCCTAATTTCATTTTACCGACGTCGCTCCTTCGATAGCGTCTTTTGCGTTTGTTCTACAACGTATTTCTTCGTTTGGGATTCGGTGTCTAACATCCAACATTGACGCTCCATGTGTGCTGCTTTTGTTCTACGACGTATTTCTTCGATTGGGATTCGGTCTCTCAGAGAGACACCTAACATCTGGGGCTTCATAGCCCTCTGAATCACGAGAGTATTGTTCCCTGCCTTTTGTCCGTTTTTTTATGTTTCCGCTCCTTAAGTTAGTACAGGTTAACCCACACTGGTCAAAGATTTTCCTTTTGAGGCATATGGGTAGATCTGATATGCGGAATGGGACGTTTCATCGCCGCCGGTTCATCGCTGCCGTTTCGACGCCGCCGATTCATCGCCAGTCCATTTCATCGCCGTCCGTTTCATCGCCAGTTAGGCAGTTGATTTTGTATTATGGGAGATAACTCGACACGACGTTAAATTCAGTTCAAAACTGTCAATTAAACAGATGAAAAATATTATTATATTTACTGTTCTATTTCTACTTCCATTAAATTTTATACTAAATAGTACTAAATTTGTAGTGTTAAATGGCGTTTGTAGAAATAATATGTTCAAATTTATGTAGTGTTAGGTTGGGTTAGGTCATTTCCTAGAATTCTTAATTAATATTAAAAATAAATAATAAATGTAACTGTCGAAAATTGGTCGGAAATTCGGAAATAAATCAGTTAGCGATTAACTGACTGGCGATGAATCGGCAGGCGATGAATCGATCGGCGATGAATCGGCCGGCGATGAATTGGCGGCGATGAATTGGCAACGATGAACTTGCGGCGATGAACTGGCGGCGATGAAACGTCCTAAATTCTAGACCGTCTGATATGCCATCTGCCCAAACGAATTTCTTATGTCTTTCTTATAAGTCTATGTATTTCTTATATCGGATTTACACTCAGTCCTGTTGGACAGGGAATTGGGCAGGGAAATGGGCAGCGTGAATGTGTAAATAGCTCACTCGCGCTGCCGCTGCTCATGCTACTGCCATTGCACGGCGCTCCCCAGAAAGTCGGTTTTGGGACGGAAGTCAAAGGAGAGGCAGCGCGAATGCGAGTGAGTATTAGTCATGAGGACATTGCCGACATTGGTGAGGACTGGTGTGAGTACTTCACTCGCGTCGATATCGTATTTCGGGCAATATTTCCGACAGCGGCATTAGCAGTTGCAAAGGTTGAGTATAAATCCGGCAATATATGACATAAGTATTTATAATACGCATCTGCTCAATATCCTTTCCATCAACAGCAACATTACATTTAAGCACCAGATTGGCCATTATTTGCGGCTTGCTTATGTTTATGTTTAGTACAACCTTCAAGGAGGCGTGTTATAATTTTTCCATTATTATTAGTGTAATATTCACATGATTGCTATCAGGACGATGTAATCTGCGAACCTCAAACGATTGACTCCAATTATGTTGACACCCTACTCATTCTGATCTGCCTTCTAACAAGTATGGTTTAAAAGTGTTGGGAATATTATTTAGACGTGAATAGACTATTTGTATCTTATTCAAATAGTCTTACGCTAGCCGTTGCATTTTGGTAGAGTTGTTGTTGCACTAAGTTAGTGTAGCGATGGTCTATTAGTACTAAATTATCTAGCAATACCGCAAACCTCGATGCAACAATATCTGGTATGCAATGCTTTTTGGTAGAACAAATTTTAACAAAATGAGAAGGGCGCTCTGCACCAGAGATTTGAAGCTAGAGCTAAGAGTTAGGTTGACTAGATGCCACGTTTTCTCGACTTTGTTTTATGGTATGGAAGCTTGGACCTTAAATACTGCATCAATGAAAAAAATGGAATAATTCGAGTTGTGGGAATATAGAAGAATTCTGAAAATATCATGGACAGAACACGTCACAAACAAAGAGGTTCTGAGAAAGATGAATAAAGAAATCAAAGTCTTAAATACAGTCAAAACCAGAAAATTCGAAAACTGGACTATCTCGGACATACTAGGTACACGTGGAAGAGATTCGACGAACTAGTGTCTACATACTAAATACTTGCAATAAAACTGCATTAGGTATAATTAACTACTTACCAAAATATGTGTGTAGTTTAACCCTTACCTGTAAAAAAAAATTTGATTTAGAATATTTTGCAACAAATATTAAACAATTATTATCAATTTAATAAATACATTCCTTCAGTATTTCTGAAACATCTCCCTGATTCAGCCATAACCTTTCTCTTAAACATATTTAACACAATTTGGCTTCACCACCAATGGCCAGCTATTTGGTCAAAGGCAATAGTCCTAGAATTAAGTCCATACTTCAAAATCTAAACATTAATTTTCCGAATGTTTTTTCCTCGGATTTTAAATATCCTGAGCCTTGGCTGATCGATTTACCAATCTGTTATACATCTCTGGAGTGTTACGATAAATTACAAATGATAAATCGGATTCGATTCAATTTCGAAGCCCCCTTAACCCTAGAAGGACCAAGGAGGGTTAAAAAGTATCCACAACATTGCATTACATCTGATTTTCTAAATACCTTTGTTCCTAAAAATCTCAAGTAATTCAAATCTAAAAGAAAAAAGTCCAATAAGTGTGCAAAAACAACCATAGTTTGTTCAAAATGCAAGTATGTATGCGGTAAGCACAGCAAGAAGTCAAAAATGTTTCTGTATCCTACGATGATACAAATTCCACTGAAGCCGAAGACTCCGGGTAAATTATAAATTCGTATCTTTTAACTGTTCCATTAACATCTAGGGATAATATAAAAGTGTTATTTTTAAATTAGTTTAAATAAAGAAGTACGTTTTTGATTAATATACATATATGTGGACATTTATTGACCCTCCTTGGTCCTCGGTGTTTCTAATAAAAGAACCCTCTGTAAGGGTTAAAAAAGTACCCCGACCACCATAAAATCTACACAGATGCATCAAGTCCAAATACGGAGTGGGGGCATCAACCGTTTCCTCAGAAAACAATCTTCTTTTCCGTCTACCTCCAGCATGTAGCACATATTTAGCAGAACTCTATACACCAGCCATATATCTACCGTACTGCGAAACTTTTTAACGAGTTTACATTCACAAAAGCCCTGATCGTAACAGATTCTCTTAGCTCTCTAAACTCTCTCTAAAATTAAAACATATTTTTACGAAACGTCCTTTTGAAAATTTGCTAAAATACCAGCTGTCCCAAGCTCATGAACATGGAAGAAGAGTCCAACTTTTGTGGGTACCCTGACACGTCGGAATATCAGGAAATGAAGAAGCTAACAGGACTGCACGACACGCAATTTTAAGTGATTATTCGGAGCCTATAGACAAGGCTCTTTATATTTTAAAAATAAAGAGTTGTGCTTGTGGCGAAATGAGTGGTTCCAAACTAATTCTAAGCTGAATAAAATCAAAAATTATGTATCTCAGTTGATCCCATTGTCGCTCAACAGATGTGAAAAAATTGTGCTTGCGCGTTTACGTTTAGGACGTACCAAGTTAACGCACTCTTACCTTTCCACAAAGGATAATCCATATAATGTGATCAGTGTAAGTAACGTTCGATTAACAGTCGAACACTTTTTAATAAATTGTGGTAAATATGATCCACAAAGGATATCCCAAACTCTCTAGCAGAAGCTATAGGTCAAAACTGTTCCTTGATAGTGTAGTTTATTATCTAAGATACCTAAACATTGTGTATATTCTGTAATTATTTACTTTTGCTATTTATGAGGCGATGCACTATCTCCAGACAGCTGTTTCTGTCTTAAGACGTCATCGGTGGAGCTGCGTGCACGCCTATGAAGCAAAAAAAAACCAAACTATCTATTGATGTGGAATTTTAAAGATCGTTTAAAATCCACTTTTGGGAGCGTTCAAGTATTACGTAACGCGATTTTTGACCCCCCCTCCCCAACCTGCGTTACGTAATACTTGAACGGCCCCTTGGGACGCGTCAGCGACATCTATTAAATGCAAGCGAAAAGTCTTAGATACAGAATTCACCATTATAACAAAAATTAAAACGATAAATAATTAAAAATAAAAATGTATACCATTTTTATTCAATTGCAATGCGAAGGCAAAACAATCTTATTTTTCACTTAGAATAGGGAGCGCAGTCCAGCACTCTGAATCGACGATTTTCGACTCTTATTGGAGTCATCATCGGAGAGGCGTAGGCCTGCTGCTCCATACTCTAAGTGACCAACGACGAGAGTTTATCCCGCACACCGCAACTGACGTGAATGGGTTAGGTGACTAGCGTCATCTGGCAATTGAAAGGCAAAGTTTTCAATCCTAATAGCGACATTAATAATATTAAAAATATTACTAAAAGATTTTTAAATTGAAAACTTATTGGTCCATTTCCCTGGTGACACCTCCAAGGCTTTTACAATATGCAAGCCAGATGGATGCTGCAGTGAAGACAAAAGGGAAGGAATTCTACAATATGCAATTCACAACCCCCCGTCTGCAGCTTGGTAAAGTTTCAACGGAAAATGGACCTACTTACTCTATAGGAGTAATACTAATATAAAAATAAAAATGTATACCATTTTTATTCAGTTGCAATGCGAAGGCAAAACAATCTTATTTTTCACTTAGAATACGGAGCGCAGTCCAGCAATCTGAATCGACGATTTTCGACTCACTGGAGTCTCATCGGAGAGACGTAGGCCTGCTGCTCCCTCCATACTCTAAGTGACCAACGACGAGAGTTTATCCCCCACACCGCAACTGACGTGAATATGTTAGGTGACTAACGTCATTTGGCAATTGAAAGGCAAAGTTTTCAATCCTAATAGCGACATTAATAATATTGAAAAATATTAAAAATATTACTAAAAGATTTTTAAATTGAAAACTTATTGGTCCATTTCCCTGATGACACCTCCAAGGCTTCTACCTTCAAGTGATAAATAATTATTTAAATCTGAAAATTTTTCTTGTTGGAACTTCTTTCTCGTACATCCTTAATTTGTGACTTTTACAATTTATAAGACATCAGACGACGAATAAAGAAGGCGAAAAGGACTTTAGAATATGCAGTCACATTCCGCTTTCATTCGTCTACGAAAACACGGTCCGAAAGAAAGTTCCTAGTACTCAAATCTGAGTAAAGATAGAAATGAAAACACAGTTTATGTTTCCTTTCGATTCAGAGGCGATTCACTATCTCCAGACAGCTGTTTCTGTTTTACGACATCATCGGTGGAGCTGCGTGCACGCCTCTGAAGCAAAACTAAAAAAAAATTCTATTTATATGGAATTTTAAAGATAGTTTAAAATCCACTTTTGGCTTTGGAATGTGACTGCATATTGTAGTCATTTTCGCCTTCTTTATTCGTCGTCTGTTGTCTCATAAAGTGTAAAAGTCACAGTTTAAAGATGTACCAGAGAGAAGTTCCAACAAGAAAAGTTTTCAGATTTAAATAATTATTTACCATTTTAATTTTATTATAATGGCGAATTAAGAGATGTCGCTGACGCGTCTCAAAAGTGGATTTTAAACGATCTTCAAAATTCAACATAAATAAACTGTTTGGTTTAGTTTTGCTTCAGAGGCGTGCACGCAGCTCCACCGATGACGTCGTAAGACAGAAACAGCTATCTGGAGATAGTGCATCACCTCTAAATCGAAAGGAAAGATAAACTGTGTTTTCACTTCTATCTTTACTCAGATTTGAGTACTAGGAACTTTCTTTCGGACCGTTTTATCCCAGACGAATGAAAGCCTGCATGTTGTAGAGTCTTTTTCGCCTTCTTTATTCGTCATCTGTTGTCTTATAAATTGTAAAAGTCACCGATTTAAACAATATTATTTACCATTTTCATTTTTATTGTAATGGTGAATTCTGTATCTGATATCTTGCAATCGGCGAGGGCATATACTCACCGGGACTCCCAAAAACAAAGTTCCATTCCCTCCGGCCAATCTTCTACAATTGGCCAGAAACGAACTTCCCGATGAGTATTACGAAATACTTGAACAAACTCCCCTAATGTATCGCAGATAAACAACTGCATCCCCACACGCTGATCTAAGAGCCGTTCCTCTAAGGTGACAGATTTGGAATCCCCTCACTGACTGGTCGCTTGCTGAGCATGGCAATTTCTATCTTTCGCTCCTACAGCTTCTGCGCTAAAACCACCTTCTTAACCCAATCCACTAGCAATTCTGCTTCTCCACACATCATCGACGCTTCTCTCGCAATCTCCCACACTCCTGAAAAGGAGAATCCTTCACCCTGAAGAGGCTTAAGCCTAAACGGGGTATAAACGACGAGCTTTCACTTCACTTCTGTATCTGAAAATTTTTGCTTTTATTTGTTATTTATATTTTTTTCCGTCGTTAATAACCTTTTGGTGGATGCGACTTTTTTTCTAATAACAAAATCTGTATTGGATTTTAATATTAAGTATTTAAAAAAAATAACTGTATATTTGACTTTTCTTAGATTTTGTTAGTGCTACCCTGTGCAGCAAACATTTAGAAGTTCTGGAATTTACATTTGGCCGTAGAGAAAGCAGCAATTTCCCGTATTTATATGTTCGAGCAAAGAGAGCATTTTCAGCTTTATGTTTTTCTTGGAATAATGAGGCTCATCCCCCAGTAACTAGAAAGACCATTAAAAATCGATCTTTCGAGTTTAGACTTACTCTGTCATATGCACTCCTCACTTACGATGATATATAAATCGCATGCGTTTTGTTTAGAATATGAATCGTGTGATGAAGTTTTCAAATAAACATCGTTCTTGTTTTTGTCTTTTCATTTCCAGCGTTGTACTCTGTTGATCGACTGTTAAGGAATATTTTTTGGTTTTTGGTTTAAATTTTCGAAAATTTGCTTGATTCTATTACTGTAGATTGTAATTTCATCAGCAGTTATTATTAGATAGGGCGAATAGCATAGGTAAAAACTATGGCCTCAAGATCAACATTTTGAAAACGAAATATGATATGGTCATTAGCAAAAACTTAGAGAATGCAATTGCTGGATCCAGCATCCGGCAATCCAGCTGGATCCAGCGCTTTTTTTACATGCTGGATCCAGCAAACCGTGCTGGATCCAGCAGCGCGGATCAGCAAACGTGTCAAATTCGAAATAAGTTACTTAATGTCTTCATTAGCCTCTTTATTCAAAGCCGTGAGTCGGCAACTTGCCATTCTATCGCGCTGCCAGTAGTTCAATATGCTGGAAAGTTTCTATAGTTTAAAAGTTTGCATCGATAAACCGTTTGATATACATTGATTCTGCGATAAAATTCTCTGCTGGCGAGTGGTCAATAATTGATGCGTTAATCGCCACTTTTAACCGGCTGTAGAAGCTCTTTGCAGAATAGAGTCCACTTTGGTAACGGCCGAAACAACCATGAAATTTGTCTTAGACAAACTAAATAGCCAGGACTCTAGCCTTTAATGACGATCTATCGGAAGCACTACGCAACAGAATCAGGGAACGGTGCCTCTATGAGATAGCAGGTACATTAGTGTATTTACAGAATCAAAAAAAGTATGACGAAGGACTAAACAATCCTGGTTACTTCCCCATGCCGAAAAATAATGCAATGCGATAAGAGATGAAAAATTTGTTGATTCGTATAAATAAACAAGTAACTGTGGAACCAGTGCAAGAGATAATGGAAGAAGATGGGCTAACTAATCCTGGGCCCGTGAATTTTACTTTGGAACAAGAACTTGAGATTAAATTGAAACGAGAAAGACAAAACATTTATAGCCAAAAAAAAACTGATTCTCAAAAAGATTACGAAAATATTTTGGAAAAGAAAATGGCGGTTTATGAGACCGAAGGACAGAAAGGCGATCGTTTGTCAATGGTCTATGACTATTTGATGACCTTAAAACCGACCAGTACAGAGGCCGGAAGGGCTTTCTCCGCAACCGGCTATATGTGCAGTTCTGTGCGTAGTAGGTAAGGCCTATGTTTTTAAGGTATCACTTAAAAGAAAAGATGGTTCAGATTTGATTGTAGAGGCATTGAACTGAAATCAAATCCTTTCATCCTTTCCGGGTAATTATCAAAATAATTACCAAAGATGCTAGTAGCACCATCTATGAATCAAAAGTCTAATAAGTCAGGAAATAAAATTCGAAAATTATTTATCCTCTGGGCTTTTTAAGTTGGAAAAATAAAGCATAACAGAGTGGCGAAATACTCGACAAGGGAAATCTAAATTGCATTTCACGTCCTGTCATTCACCGTGATAATAATTTTAGCGAACTATTTCCTTTAATATCCACCAAAGGTGAATAAAGTATAAGTAAAAGAAAAGAAAAGATGGTTCAGATTTGATTACAGTACAGAGCCTCTACTATGTGCTTATACGTATTTCGGAAGAACAAATAATGTTTCTGTTGTTTAGAAATTTAGCATAGAGACCAAAAAAACATTAAAATCGTGTTTTTATTTTGATTCCACATTTTGCTGGATCCGCGCTGGATCCAGCTGGATTCAGGCCAATTTTCCAAAAATCCATCTGGATTGAAAATGCTGCTGGATTGCAATCCCTAGCAGAAACCCTCCAGAAGATCCGATAATATGCGTACGTGACGATCGTATAAAATGCGTGAAAACTTTTAAATACCTTGGCACAACAATCAATGACCAATGGGATCCAGAACATGAAATAAAAACCCGAGTACAAATAACAAGACAAGCTTTTATGAAACACAGACCTCTCCTATGTAATCAAAACATAAATTTCGAAATACGCTACAGAAACCTGGATTTTGAAAAGAACATCAATCAACCAACTTGAAGCATTTGAAATGTGTTCATTGAGAAGAATGATGCGCATACCGTGGGTGGATAGAGTTCGAAACGATGTCGTCCTTAAGAGAGACGGCGTGGAAAGAGAACTTTTTGGATTAATTAAGAAACGCAAGATTAGTTATTATCTTGGGCACATATTAAGAGGAGCAAAATATGAAACACCACAATTAATCCTACAAGGGAAGATCGAAGGTAGAAGAGGATTCGGCCGCAAACAACTATCCTGGTTAAGGAATATTAAGAAATGGACAGGAATACACAACACAGGCGAGCTGTATCACGCCGCCCAGAACAGAACCTTAGTAATGAGATAGTCGCCTACGTACTTTGGTGTATGGCATGTTAAGAAGAAGATTGTAACTTGCAGACAAATGGATCATGTGTTTGTAACTATCGATTAAGATTTTGCAACTACTGTCGCGCTTTTTTTCGTTTGAGATCTTGATTCAACGTACTTAAACTTTTTTCGTTTTACAACGTACTTAATCGTCGTTTTTAGGCCACTCTCAATTTTCAATCCTCTCTGAGCTTCATAGCGGTTTTCTGACCACTTTGTAGTAGTTACTTTTCATCTTCGGAAGTACCAGCAACGAGATCCAGTTCCATAATCTCCGTAATTCATACTAGTTTGCTTTGCATGATTAAGTGTAGGTTGTTCCCCTTCCTAAACAGCACAAAAACGAAATTCATGGAAAAGACTGAGGGAGACCTATATCCAGCAGTGGATAGATCCGGGTTGAATGATGATAATGATGATGTTCCCCTTGTATGGTCTGTTCCTATCTGGTCCAATTTTGTCTCAAGAGAAGCTAGGAAACCGATGGTCATATTAGATCTTTTTCTTCTTCATGTGCTATCTCGTCTAAAAAGACCGGCAACCATCATGGCAATTCGCACTTTCGATACCGCTGCTCTAAAGAGACCAGAGATGTGCAGTTAAACCAAGCTCTCAAATTGTTTAACCAGGAGATAAGTCTTCTTCCGCAACTCCTACCCTGTATTCTTCCTTGTATTATTAATTGCAATAAGTTTACCGCTCGCCCCTCATGATATGTCCTAGATATTGCAACTTTAATTGTATTTAACACCTCTCTTTCTTTTCCCATTCTTCTCAACACCTCCACATTCGTGACTCTATCCACCCTACTTATTCTTAATATCCTTGTATAGGCCCATAACTAGAAGGTTTCTAATCTGTCCGAAACATATTTCTTTAATATCCAAGCCTGCAAACCATAAAGTAATACGGAGATAATGGATGGAGAAAGCTAAAAAGACCTGGGTGTCGCGTAACACCCAGGGTTATCTCATCCTTCCCTACGACTAGATCATTGTCACCTGTACCACGTACTAAGTAACCACCGCCAAGCATGAAGGGCTCGATAAGGTCTCAAAGTTCTAGTCGGGGAAAACTCGATGATAAGCTAGATATATTGTTTTGTAAATCTTCTTCACCATGCCAAATTTCTTCATGATTTTTGTGTAGCCCAAAGGTATATGGACATGAATCAGGACTTTTAGTTATGTTTTAAGACTTTGAAAAGAAGGTTCTACAAAAAAGCTGGTAGATATAATAAAAAGCGAAAATATTGACAGTCGTGATATGAAAATGATATCTAATATATTTGAAATCAAACTGCCAGGGTAAAAGTTGACATCCAGAACATCCGAGATATCAAAATACAAAGAAGAGTCTGTCAGGATTGCGTGCTGACCTACTATTCTCTAATACTCTAATGTCTACAGTGAAGCGGTAAGAGCACTCTCAGATTCAATAGAAAGCACATCAATGGAGAAATTTTGAATAACTTACGTTTTGTAGACAATATAGTAATAATGACACATAAAAACAATGATTTATTGCACGTACTGCAACAATACGAACAATAATGAGATACATTGGAAGAGAACTAAATGCATGTTCATGGAAGGGGAGCGCAAGCGGGGATTTTTGCAGTTACTCGAGCGCGTCCGATTATCACATGGGGAGAAACCTTGTACCCTGTAAATGTACCTCTACCATATATTGGCTCTTAATTCGGGGGAGCTCGTTAAGGGGGGTCCGTAAAAAAATCTATCCTTGGAAAAACTCGAAATCGTCAGAGTAAGATAAGGTAAGTAGTTAAGTATGGTATGTTAAACAGTAAATGGTTAAGTTCAATTAGTTACCACTATAAACAGCCCGGATTAACCGATAATAGTATAAAAGGCCCGGTTTCAGGTAAAATTTATTTTAGGCTTTATTATGGGAGTACCGTCTAGTCAGTGTTAATTGCAAAAGACCAACTCTGTCTACCTCGGTGGCTTATCGCACCGGGTGGGTCTTAACAATGGGTCAGGTCAGAAAAACTTAATAATATTTACGGGGCGTAAGGAAGTGGGCGAGTCACAAAGTTTAAAAAAAAAATGAACGACAGATCGAAAAATTAAAAAATACGTGTTCAATATTTTTCAAAAATCTATCGAATGATATCAAACACGACCCTCCACGGAGAGGGGTGGGGGTAAATTTAAAATTTTAAATACGAACATCGGATCCAAAAACAACATTCAAAACAACCAACACTCTAGTATCTATCTTGACTAAAACCAAACACATCAACACACAAGAAAGATCCAAAAACTGCATCTATAATATACTGTAACAATAAAACGAGCGGTTCGTATTTATTTACGACTTTATTAATTTATTTATACAAGTTTACTTTTCAAACTCTAGCTTAAACTAACTGTATTTACAAAATTCGTGTCGATATATACTCTAGCCGTTATTTCTGGAACGTTCTGTCCATCTCTAGTTATGATCACGACATTCGCTTAGTTGCACTTCCTCCTCGCCGCTGCATCACGTCTTATCAAGAAACATCGATATTGTTCTGTCTGTGTGGAGATGGGACCTGTTATACGCGGGTCGGTCAAAACTACTCTTTTGTTACAATACTCTGTGAATGCAACAATTTCTACGTGGGAGAAACTGCAAGTCCACTAAGTTTCAGACTAAATTAGCATGAAACATACATCAAGAACATAGAATTCAAGAAATCCCAGATATGTATATATGCCTGGAACAACGGGCAAAAGTCAAAGAAGCAGACCTCATTCTACTTAACGACGAAAAATGTGCAAACCCATCAGCAGAATGCAGCAAACTTTGGTTGACAGTACTAAAAGAAGAAGTCAACAACGAGAACATATCAACAATAGCAGAGTAAAGGAAGTCGAAGAACACATCTCAGTAATCTCATACACAATACATATGCAACAAACAATACACGAACACTGCAATAATTAAAAAAAACTCAATTTATATAACCACATCTATGAAAGTGAGTTCACTAACAAATTAACACAAAATAAAACAAAAAATCACTGAAGGTGATATTATTATCTCTAGATAATAATACACTGACCGGCACAAAAAACGGTCACCCCAAAAAATGGGTAATATTTGATGTCTTGAATTTCCTAAACCTGTTGTCCGATTTAAGTGATTTTTTTAATATGTTATAGCCTTATTCTTGAACAAAATTTCTGTAATAATATTCTTGCTGGACAGGTAAACTATCATTGTATACCGGGTGTACCAATCAAACTGTGTTTAATTCTCAAAGTTCACACACTTTATTGAATATTCTAGCATTTATAAAATACTGAAATTAAAACTGAACTATAGCCTCAGGTTTAAATAACATTTTGTTTTTGATTCATTCGCTTATGTTGGATAATAAAAAAGTTAGGTACTTTAACAATTAGCCATGTTCTTAATTGATACAGAAAGTTTCTAAATTAAGTGCGGCAAACTTTAGGGGGTAAATCTGCATGAAAAAATAATGGCCGTTTGCTTTATAAACACATGTCCGCAAATGCTTCGTTTCCGAGAAAGGTACTGGATGTTGAATTATTTTCTTACAAACTGACGATTCATTTATTGCTCTAAAACTGGTTGAGATATAAAAATGAAATTTGGTAGTATTGAAGATACAGTTATTGCATATTTTTTGGCATGCAATTAAGAATTTTATATTCTCCATTGGCGCGCATACGGGTAATATGACGGGTAATATTACCCGCATGCACGCCAATGGTGAATATAACATTCTTAATTGTATGTCAAAAAATGCGCAATAACAACCTGTTAAAACCTGCCAAATTTTATTTGCATATCTCAACTGGTTTTTAGAGCAATAAATAAATCGTCAGTTTGTAAGAAAAAATTCAACATCCCGTATATCGGAAACGAAGCATTTGCGGGCATATTTTTATAAGCAAACGGTCAATATTTTTTTATGCAGAATTATTCCTTAAAATTTGTCGCACTTATTTAGAAACACCCTGTATTAATGAAGAACATGGCTAGTTGTTAAAGTACATACCTAACTTTTTTATTATTCAATATAAGCGAATGAATCAAAAAGCAGAATGTTAAGAAAACCTGAGGCTATAGTTGGGTTTTAATTTCAATATTTTATAAATGCTAGAATATTCCACAGGGTGTGGTGAACTTTGAGAATAAAACACATTTTGATTGGTACACCCGGTATACAATGATAATTTACCTGTCTAGCAACAATTTTATTACAGCAATAGCTTTAGGAAATTCAAGACATCAAAAATTACCCATTTTGTGGGGTGGCTGTTTTTTGTGCCGGTCAGTGTATATAAAGCACCTGGACCAGATCAAATCCCTGTTGAGCTACTTAAACTTTTAGATGAGGAAAACATTATCTACTTGACTACTTTCTTCAAAATCTACAACGAAGGAAAAATACCAGATGATTGGTTGGAGTCACTGTTTATAACATTACGAAAGAAAAGCAGGCCCACCAAATGTAGCGATTTTAGACTAATCAGTTTGATGAGTCACACACTTAAGATACTTTTACGTATTATACAAAACCGAGTATTCCTTCTGTGCGAAACTAGAATGGGTAATAAGCAATGGCACTATTTTGTATGCGCATTCTCTTACAAAAAAGTTGTGAATACCGAAAGAACGTTTGTTTGTTTCATCGACTTCGAGAAGGCATTCGACCGAGTACAACATGATACACTTTTCGATTGCCTGCGGGCAGCATGACTTGACTACTACGATTTAAGACTGCTGAAATACTTATATTACAATCAAGTAGCCTCTATTCAAATTGGAGACAGTCGTACTGAAAAACTACCGAAAAAACGTGTGAAAAAACCTATCGACGAATCCTAAAGATATCGTGGGTTTCGCACACTTCCAATGAAGATGTTCTTCAAATGATGAATTCAGAACGTCAGCTCATAAGCATCATAAACAGGAGAAAAACAGAATACTTCGGCCATATAGTTCGAGGACCTAAATACCATCTGCTTCGCCTTATAATACAAGGAAAAGTGGAAGGAAAGAGATGAATAGAGAGAGGTTTCAGGAAGTTGTAAACATGATAACCTAAAGATAAGTGATATAAGAATATCACCTTCAAACAATTTTTTTCAACCACACACTTATGGCCTATAAGATCTGGGACAAATATGTCAACTTTTGAAATACAAATCTAAGTTACACAAACTTCCCAGACTATTTAGAATGGGTAATCTTTTTTGAAATTGATTTCCGGAGTGAAAATCGAAACGTCAAATATTAGTTTCTTAAAAAAAGTAATTTTCATTACAATCAATTGTGGCTTAAACCTATATAAACATAATACACGAGTGCATTATCTATAAAAACGTATACAGCGTGTCTACTTAAGTTGGAAACAAATGGGAAACTTTTTTATTATTAATTTTACGAAAAAAGGTATTCTTCATAAAAAGTTCTGCATGCTTTAAAACTTAAGATTCAATCATTAAATATCAAATTTTATCAATATTATACGAGGTATGTCAAAAAATATATTTTTCGTTCAAGGGTAAAGTACATTTATTTCTCTGAATATCGAAAATTCTTATTATGAGAAGTTGTTTGAAATTAAAAACTAAAATCAAATATGCATTTATATGCTTCGAATTGAAAAAAAAACATTTTCCAAACTTTTCTCAAATTTATGGATACTTAACTTCGTTTTTATTTATTACACATAAGATAACTCTTTTATTATTACTTTTACGAAAAAAAGGTATTCTTTATAAAAATCTCTGTATGTCCTAAGCCCTAAGATGCAATCATCAGATATCACATTTTATTAATTTTATACGAGATATGTCAAAAAATATGAATTTCTTTCAGGAGTAAAGTACCTTTATTTGTCACAATATTGAAAATTGTTATTACAAAAAGTTGTTTGGAATTAAAAACAATCTTTAAATATGAAATTACATCCTTCTATTTGAAATATTGTGAAATATAAAGGTACATACTATACTCATGAGCGAAATTCATATCTTTTGACACACCTCGTATAAAATTAAAAAATGTTGATATGTCATGGTTGTATCTCAGTTTTTAGACCATGCAGAGTAACTTTTTTTCGTAAAATGAATAATAAAAGAGTTAAGTATCATATTTGTAATAAATAAAAACGATGTTGGGTATTCATAAATTTGAGAAAAATTTGTAAAATATTTTTTTTTCAATTAGAAGCATGTAATTGCATATTTGATCTTAGTTTTTAATTCCAAACAACTTTCCATAATAAGAATTTTCGATATTCAGAGAAATAAAGGTACTTTACCCTTGAACGAAATTCATATTTTTTGACATACCTCGTATAATATTGATAAAATTTGATATCTTATGACTGAATCTTAGGTTTTAGAGCATGCAGAACTTCTTATGAAGAATAACTTTTTTTCGTAAAATTAGTAATAAAAAAGTTCCATATGTTTCCAACTTAAGTAGACATGCTGTATATGTCCATTATCCAAAAAACATACCTAGCTACCAGATATCCTAGTCCGTTACTGAAATCTCCTGAATACGTTGGCTCATTCCTTATTTTCGTTTCCTAAAGTTCTTCGAATAACGGCTCTTTTGAACCGTTTGTTCTACTCCTGTTATAGGGAGATTTGTTTCTAAGAAACTTGGGACCGGTGTCTTTGGAGATGAGTAAACATCCAACTTGGTAAAGATTTAAAATAAAATATTATGACAAACCAAAAACATTAACCCAAAAAATATAGACGCATAATCAATGACAAACAGGTTTACTTTAAATAAATAATTATTAACTAAAGAATACATTGTAAAATACATACTAATTATATCAGCCTTACACCTAAGTAAAGTAAATATGCTTGTTTTCATGAGCATTTTTCAGTGCATCACAAATGATAGAAAAAAAAAGTCCGTGATAATATACATTTTAGTGACATGACATTTTAGTTAAATCTGACAGTTGTCACATTTTATTTGCAATTTGGCATAAAAACAAATCAATTGTGTTTATTGCATTTATAAAATGGTATTTTCTTTGATTTGTATAGTCTTATAAATTGTACAGATTATATTCGTAGATATATTATATAATTAGATGTGATAAGGTAGATTAAGTGTTCTAGATCTGCTCTTACCTTGCCTTGAGGATGGCGCAGAACAATCATAGGAGAGTTCTGAAAATTTTCTGAGAACCTAGAAAAGTAAAAGTAAAATCTGAGGTTCTAGAAAAATTAGGATACAGTATTTCTTTACTGCACATGATCAGGATCGTCTTAGAACCGTTCTAGGAGTCACAAACATTGTTATCTGTTATTTATTTCCTTGCAACAAAATATGTACCACCCAGATGCGTACCTATTGTATCTGTTGGATTGTCCGTTTTGTTTTTTTTTATTTTGTTTGTTTGTTTGATTCCTATTGATTGACTGGCCAGTTGGTTGCTAAAACAAGTGCCAATAAAACACAAACACACACAGACGCATTAATAAACGGTTAAAATTAATTAATTTTTCTGAATAATTATTTTATTTTGGAAATCCGATTTTGTAGAAAATATGATATAGGTATGTCAAATATTGCAAGATAACTTGTTCTGGAAAATATTACATACAGTTGAGTCCCTGAGCCCCCTCTTTACCCGTGCGTCATCATTTAAAGCATACGAAATAAGTCGATGATAAGTCGGAAATTGAAATTTACTAAACGCAACAGAAAGTCACTTTATTGTCTACTGTCACTTGCTGTTGCGTTTAGTAAATTTCAATTTCCGACTTATCATCGACTTATTTCGTATGCTTTAAATGATGACGCACGGGTAAAGATTCAGGGACTCAACTGTACGTGCCAATATGGTATAATAATCCTGTGTGGGCGATACATTGAATCTCAAATACCGATATATGTTCTGATATATATCGAAAATTGAATATCGATATAAAAATATCGATATATATTTAATACATCGATACATCGTCATCCCTATCTAGGAGAAACAACCATGTGTTTGAGAAGCTGAAATGTTAAAATCAACTTGAATAAACCATGAATATATAATAGTTTTTTAAGTCTCCTCTAACTGGAACTAGAAATACAATGAATGATGTAAAAATTATTTGCATAAAAATAATTATTTAAAATTTAAATACAAAAGAGATAAACTATTCATAATAACATTTTTAAGATATAACGATAGGACGTACCTATTCGTTTTTAAAAAACTCAACCTTTATAGCCTTTGACGGTAGTTAAACAACTATATTTAGAAATAGGTGAACGTTAAACTTGAAATTACTTTAGAGTTTTACGTCTAATGTTTTAGCTACATACTAACTTACCCGTTTAAAAGGTATTTTTAGAAAAATCTCGAGAAGCTCAGTGTTAAAACTCAAAACATCCGGATGGAATGATATATTATAATATAATTGTACTAATTACACACTTTTAAAATTCAGTTATCAAATAAGACAATCTAGTTGTCTTGGGTTATTATTGGATAGACTTACCCTTAATTTTTCTTTATAATAGACATGTTTTTATACTATTTGGAATTGTTAATACTTATAAACCTATAGGTTTCACCATTTCTATTCAATCTTTTTTTTTGGCATACACATTAGTGATTCAGCCAGTTACAAGTTACATATTTTAGCCCTAACTAACCTAAATAATCCTAACTACCCTAAGCGAATATCCGAAAGAAAAATTAATAATTATAACAAAAGGGACATTAACTGGGACACACACTTCTCGTCCAGGGACCTATCAGGACATTTTCATACAACAACACAAGACTAGGCCACGGATAAGTAAGGTAAAATTACAAAAGGTTAGACATAGCTGTCAAAATCAAAATCTTCTTCTTATGCTACTTATATCTTATATCAGAATTATCCGACGTTGGTGATCACTATTGCTTTTCGATCTTCTGCAATATGAAATAATATTTGTCCTGCATTTGACATCTGAGTCGATTCACAAATGTTTTTTAACCAAGAAACTAGTTTTGTTCCTACACCTCTACGGCCCTCTATTTTGTCTTTAAGGATCAATATTATTTAATATTTATATAGGTAGAAAGAATGATGTCAGACACTGTTATGTTCTGTAGCCGATTTTATTTTATAAACCCTAAAACTTATAATGATAAAGTGTTAATAACTGAACTATGCTACCTATACAGTTTTTATGATGTTTTAGTGACGGAATTGTTTAAAATGACGAACGGGCTCCGTCACTTTGTTCTTGTCCCTTTCTTTCTTTCTTTCTTTCTTTCTTTCTTTCTTTCTTTCTCTATTCGAACTTTGATTTATTTGGAGTAATCGTTTGTGTGATTAATTACTGTGCCAAGATAGTTGTAGTTTTCAACTTGTTCTAACGTTTTACCGTTCTTTCATCATTATTTTGGGTTTTTGATATCTTCATAAATTTAGTTTTCTTGATGTTTATTGATAATCCATATTCTTCTCCATAGTGAACTATCTTGTTCATTAGCTTTTGGAGGTCTTGGAGGTTGTCCGCTATTATGATAGTATCGTCCGCATATCTAGTGTTTCTCCCTCAAGAGCTCTTTTTATAATTTCTTTAGAGTATGCATTGAATAGTAGTGGTGACAATACACACCCCTGGCGCACTCCTATTTCGAACTCTTCTGGTGCGTGTTCGTCAATGCATATGTGCACCTGCTGTTTATAATATAGATTTTTTATAATTCGAAGGTAATTGTATTTATTTGTAATTGTTTTAATAAACCACCCACACATCTAGTGGGTGGGTGCAATATTTGGGGTCATTTAGTTGTCTCTAAAAAGTGTTTGCCACTTGCGATCCAATGCCTCGCAGTCATGCAAGGTATGGTTGACTGTTTTAGGTTCTCTACTACAGAGTCTGCAGCTCAAGCTGGCTCAACTCTTCATAAAATAGTCGCATTGTATGCAGGTAGGTACCTCTTAACAGACGTATGCCCAGTAAGCAAATCTGTTAGGACTCTGGTCTAATTGTTGCTTGTTTTCAGCAGTACTTCAGCCCTACTAGCACATGTCTGTTCGATATACATATTGCCATGTGTTCTGTATTATTTATATAAATATTAAATTGCGCAAAATTAATATTTAAATACAGGGTGATTGATTAGTGGGGTAAAGCTCAATAGATCCGCTATAGTAATAGATAGCAATAAAAGTTAATAACAAAAATTGTAGCCAACTTTGAGCTTCACATTTTAAAATTAATTAGAATATTACAGGGTGTTCGATAACATCGTGGCAGACCAAACTTATGTTTTTTTAAAAGGAACACCCTATATTTTATCTTATATTCGAAATTTTCTTAACTTCCCCATTACAAAAATATAAATATCTGTTATGTTATACAGGGTATTTACAAAGTTATAGCCAATTTTCTATGAAAATCGTAACAAGTCCAGCTCCCTGTATAAACAAAAATACGCACAACAGCAATGGTTTATTGATGCCATATTTTTTATTTATTGTCAAAATTTTTAAAAATGATTGTCATTGCTAATTTTCTTTATATCGAATACAGGGTGAGTCCAAACGCAATTACATTATTTTCTCGCTAATTTTAAATGGAACACCCTATATTTTATATCACTACTGAAAAGTACCATTATCGTACTTTAGTTTGTATACAACATTCCCTATGTCTAAATTTATTAGTTTTCGAGATATTTTCATTTTTCAATGGACCAGTAGCGTGGCCACACAGATCACCAAGATTTAATAAACTGGACTGATTTTTTTGGGGTTACGTTAAGAATGAAGGTTATAAAATGTCTCCAACAACAAGGGATGAGATGAAAAATAGAATACAAAGTGTATTTCGAAGTGTTCATTTACAAATGCTTCGTAGTGTAAGTAACTCATTCACTTAACTCATTTTGAACACCTTATGTAATTAAATATATAAAAATATTTTACTAAAAGTAGCTTTTAATTTTTTCGAAAATGTTGTATTTTGTGTTCATGTTTTTTTTTGTAAAATTTTTAACTGCTTAATTATTTTTCGTTCTATATTTGTTACATTGTTACATTTACATACAAAAGTAGTTTTTAATATTGTTTTCAGAAAATGTTGTATTTTGTGTTTGTGCTTTTTTGTAAAATTTATACTAATAAATTATTTTTCTTTCTCTATTTGTTACATTTACACACAAAAGTAGTTTTTAATTGTTTCAAAAATGTTGTATGTTGTGGTTGTGCTTTTTTTTGTAAAATTTATTACTAATAAATTATTTTTCTCTCTTTATTTGTTACATTGATACATTGATTACCGGATTGATAATCAGTAATCTTAAATTATCAGTTTTACAAAATTCCGTCATGGCTTACTTAAAATTTGGAAAGATTTAGACCCCTAATTAAAATTTGTTCTGAAAAATGAAAATATCTCGAAAACTAATAAATTTAGATATAGGGAATATTATACAAAAATTAAAGTACGGTAACGGTGCTTTTCGATAGTGATATAAAATACAGGGTGTTCCATTTAAAATTACTGAGAAAATAATGTACTTGCGTTTTGACTCACCCTGTATTCGATATAAAGAAAATTAGCAATGTCAACCATTCTTAAAGATTTTCACAATCAACAAAAAAATATGGCACCAATAAACCATTGCTATTGTGATTATTTTTATGTATACAGAGAGCTGAACTTGTTGCGATTTTTCTAGAAAATTGGTTATAACTTTGTAAATACCTTTTATAACATAACAGACTTTTATATTTTTGTAATGGGGAAGTTAAGAATATTTCGAATATAAGATAAAATATAGGGTGTTCCATTTAAAAAAACATAAGTTTGGTCTGCCACGATGTTATCGAATACCCTGTAATATAATTTTAAAATATAAAATAAAATTTAGATAAAATTTAAATAAAAATTTAAAATATAAAATATAAAATAAAATATAAAATATAAAATAAAATATTAAATAAAATATAAAATAAATAAAATAAATATAATTTAAAATATAAAATATACCCTATATAATTTTAAAATGTGAAGCTCAAAGTTGGTTACAATTTTTTTTATTAACTTTTATTGCTATCTATTACTGTAGCGGATCTATTGAGCTTTACACCACTAATCAATCACCCTGTATATTTTATAACTCTGATAAGAGTTTTTTACAACAGTTTTTCAGTGTGTTATTAAAATGAATTATAAAAGCAGCAAACAAGTTACACGTGAACAAAACAGAAATCACATGTTAAACAAAAACTGAGATTGAATCAATAAAAATGAAATATATCTGCACTGATAAACAGTTGCGTTAACAATAATTTCATATGAAATACTTTTATATGTCGGTTTTTGTTAATACATTTTAAACATTATAGTTTCAATTTGTTTCCACAAAATGATTTAAAATTGTTTTCCAATTTGATATTTTATGACAAATCGACAAAACCTACTTTGTGTAATAATATTGTGTAGCAATATACAATAATACATACATTCGATTTCGTATTTTAATGACCTCGTGTAGAATGATCTATAGACAAAAAACCCGAATTTCCATATCAATTAAATGTTTTACACTTTCAAAAAAGTAATGTGGATTCTGTAAGGTAACAAATAGTCCGCTCCTTAAAAACAAAATCACGCTCATAATTTGGCTTAGAAAAAAAAGAGTACAAACAAATTAGTAACACAATAATCATCGACACTACTATCATCCATATCTTTTAGGTCTTACATCTTTCATTTGTTTAATTTTCTGACTCATTTCCAATCAAACTGTTTGTTTTCATACAAAGAATGCACTGATTGAATACATATTTTGAGTTCATCCATAAACTTCTTAAATATATATATTATATCTTACTTATTTTTCATATAAAGAGTTTTTTCATACCAGAGTTAAAAGTTGAGGCAATTGGAAAGAGTATCAAAATACTCTAATCAAATATAATAGCGAACTAAGAATGTTTAAAAGGACGTTTACTGGGCGTAAGGAAATGGATGACTCACAAAGTTTCACAAGCATAAAGAGAATATTTCGCGAAATGAACGACAGATCGAAAAACTAAAAAATACGCGCTTAATATTTTTCAAAAATCTATCGAATGATACCAAACATGACCTCCCACGGAGAGGGGTGGGGGGTAAATTTTAAATTTTAAATACGAACCCCGCGATGTTTCGCGAAATGAACATCAGATCGAAAAACTGATAAATACACGTATTAAATATTTTTAAAAACTATGAATGGCACCAAACACGACCACCCACGGACGTAGGGATGGGGGTTACTTTAAAATTTTAAATACGAGCCCCCATTTTTTATTGCAGATTTGCAGATTTGCAGAAAAATGATTGTTGGTAATGGAAAATTAAATTAAAAAATGGAAAGTCCCCACTAAAATCCAAAACTTAACTTAACTACTCTTCACAACCCAATAGGTTCCCATAACGCTCGAGTAACTGCACATTTAGCATACTTTCCTCCGCTACTACTATAGTTTTTTCCTCTCCAGTAAAAAGCTTTGTCAAATATTCGTTGTCATTTTTGCCGTAATGTTTGACTCACAAAAATATACAGATGAGCAACTGTACAAATTTAATTGAAATTAAACGATCACGTGAATTTATTTTTATTAATTTTCATGTTATAAAAATACCCCTAGACTTTTCCGATGTATATATAATTTGACGTTTTTAAAAATCCACTAGGTATATTGAAATAAACAATAAATACAAACACTATAATAACACTTAACACATGTTCTTAAGTATGTGTTAAAATTGACAATATTTGTGAAATAAGTCGAGAAATCGTATATCTTCGAACTGGCCTATTGTTCTAACAATAACATTAAAAAGCCAATGGGCTGGCCACTTTCGAGAGTGTTAATTGAATTTATTTGAATTATTATCGGTCACTCCGTTTATCTAGAATGTTTGTATATGTATGTGTTTTCAGTAAAAGGAAACTAATAACCAGAGTCGTAGAGATACTGCCTTTTCGGATTAAGGCTATAGGAACACCTTTCGTTATATTGATATGTTTGATCTCATTTAAAACGTTTTTTGGTAATACTTTTTTTATCGTGTATATCTTATGATTTTAAAAGAGAGGTAACATGTTGTTTGGTTTTTATTATGCAAGCATAAATTTGATTCTTTTTATCAGACAGAAAATGCACAAGGGTAATGGAAACATTTTTGTGCATAATCAGTGATCCTGAAAACTGTGTTATACACTGCTGGATATAGGTCTCCCTCAGTCTTTTCCATGCATTTCTGTTTTGTGCTGTTTGCATTCAGTTTTTGTCGGCCAGTGTATTATTCGCTGTGTCTATCTGTTGTCCGACATTCTAGCTACCTATGTGTCCAGCCCAGTTCCACTTTAGGGTCATAATTATTTCTACGGCATCCGTCACTCCTGTTCTCCGTCTTATATCCCTGTTCGTAATTCGATCCCGACGAGAAATGCCCAACATTGAGCGTTCCATGGCTCTTTGGGTAACACAAATTTTATTTCTTACTTTCTTGGTTATTGTTAAAGTTTCTGCACCATGCATAGGTAAGTACTGGCAACACACACTGATCAAAGACTTCTCTTTTGAGACACATAGGCAGTTCTGACTTAAGGACATAGCTCAGCTCGCCGAATGCCACCCAAGTGAGTCCTATGCGGCGGCTTAGTTCGCACGTTTGATTATCTCTTCCTATGCGTATCTCATGTTCTAAGTACTTATAACGCTTTGGCCACACGGGCGATTTTTTACGGCGCGATAATTTACGGCGCCCATTGGTTTGGCTACCTCCTCCACCAATTTTAGATGAAATCATTAATTTAGCTAATCATTAACTAAGCAGCCTTACACCTAAAAGGCCGATGTCAGATTAGGCCGATGCCACATTATGCGTTTTGACCGGATGCGGTGGAAACGCATCCGTTTCCAACGCAACGGGACCGACCTGTCACACTATGCGTTTAGTCTGGTGCAATTTGTAAGCGCGTACCGATGACTCAAAACGCATCCGTTTCCAACGCAACCGGACCGATCTGTCACACTATGCGTTTTCACCGGATGCGGCGGAAACGCATCCGGTCAAAACGCATAATGTGGCATCGGCCTTATGCGTTTTGACCGGATGCGTTTCCGCCGCATCCGGTGAAAACGCATAGTGTGACAGATCGGTCCGGTTGCGTTGGAAACGGATGCGTTTTGAGTCATCGGTACGCGCTTACAAACTGCACCAGACTAAACGCATAGTGTGACAGGTTGGTCCGGTTGCGTAGGAAACGGATGCGTTTTCACCGCATCCGGTCAAAACGCATAATGTGGCATCGGCCTAAAGGTAGAAAGGCTTAGGACTAAGTAAGTAAGTAATGCCCGGTTGCACCAACAGATCTTAAGCTTAAGTTGAGAATATCATAAGAATTAATATAATATAATTATAATATATTACAATAAGAATAGCATAATATAATAATAGATATAATTGATAATAAGGTAAGAATCTAAAATTATGGTGCAACGTAAGTGATAGTCAAGGAGGCCCTATCTATAAGTAGAGCTTAGCTAAGCTGGAGCTTAAGATCTGTTGGTGCAACCAGGCATAAGTAACTTCAAAAGCTTTTGTTCTATCAAAACAACTTTACTTAATATAACGTACCTTTTGAAAAAATAAACAAAACCGTTTTTTTAATTTTCTTTAAAATCAATAGTAATCGAGCTATACTTTATTATATGTTGGCTCTTCTGCGTCAACTGCTAAATATTTTAGTTTCAAAGTCAAAAGACGGGAAAACTATGCATTTTTCAAGGAAGACTGTTTCAAACTAATTTAAAGTACTTAAAAATATCTATCTTCAGAAATAAAAAAAAAGTCTTTAGCTCAAAAATTAAGTGAGTTGTAATGAAAAGAATGTCAGTCCCCATTTTTTTCAGCGAAAAAGTGATCGCAAGCAACCCCCTAATCACCACCCTAATTAAAATTAGTCATTAACATTATTTGGTGTTTTTTAATTATGTATTATTAATAGGTTCTAGAAGTTTGACCGGCTTAGAATGATTAGTTTTTAAAAAAATTGAGTTAAAAGCGAATAACGAATTTTTGTAGTTTGGAAAAAATGGCATTTTCTTCAGAATAGCAAAATTAGCATCAGAGATACAAAAAAATGTTTAAATATGAAATGTGAGCTATTGACAATTAAAACTTGTAATAACATGCAAAAACCACCTTTACTAACCCTTTCAAAGTTACCTCTTTTTGCGACTGAGGATATTAAAAAGATTTAATATTAATAGGCTTATAGATCTTGTAAAAACCTACAAAATTATTTTTTACCAAACTTTCTAAGATAAAAAATAAAAAAGTTGTGGTTAAAAAATCAATATATTTTTTTGAAAAAAAAAAAAGGAGAAATCCAATTGGGAGCATAATAATGTAAGTTAGCGGTGTTTTTAGTCATTGGCCTTAGTCATTCTTATTTATTTATATATTATTAATAGATTCTAGAAGTTTGACTGGCGTAGAAGGATTAGTTTTTAAAAAACTGGAGTTAAAACCGAAAACCAAATTTTTGTAGTTTGTTAAAAAATGCCATTTTCTTCAGAAGAGAAGATTAGCATCACAAAAATACGAAAAAATTTTTCAATATAAAATTGTACGTTATTTAATTCCCAAGAACTTGGTTTGAAAAAAAATTTTCTACGGCAAAAATTGAGTGAATCATAAATGAGTATATCGAAAAACATTGAGTTATTCTATACAAAACTAACACTTTCGATAGCGAATAAATCGAAAACTATTAATTTTATCAAAAAAATGTATAGAACCTTTTTTGCTTAGAATTAATGTTTTATCAACTTTTGCGGTCAAAATATAATAAAAAAATTCCACCCCCGAGATGGGGTGGCAACCACCCCCATGGTCAAAGCGCCTTTCGGCATAATATAGATTTTGATCCTTGGACTTGATCGATTTACTACTTATTCTCAAATTTTCAAGTAAATTGATCCATTCTGTAAAAATTACGAGGTGAAAAGCTTCGGTTCCTGGCCTAGTACACATCTACAGGATTTAACGACAAACAATACACAGTAAGAAGCAGCTTTCCTATCCTACTTTTTCTTTTTGTGCAGACATGACTGTTTTACAATGCTACTCCAGTAAGTTGTCGTTCCATCGTTTTCATGGTCTTCCCAGAAATAGTCTTCCTATTGGGGAACCGTGTTTGGTACGGCATACGTTGTTAATCATCTTCACTTTGAAAGATTAGTATTCGTCGTCTGCATAGCAAATTATTTTAAGTTGGTTTTCTCTCATTTGGTATCATTTTCATTTCTTACTTTTTTTATTTTTCAAGCTACCAAACAGACGACTCTATACATGGCGATCGCCCGCAGATACATCGGAGAAAGTAGTTAGGAACCAGATAGACTACATTATGATAAATGAAAGATACCGTAATGCTGTTAAAGCTGTGAAAGCATATCCCGGAGCAGACGTGGCCTCAGACCATAACCCACTTATCGCCAGGATTACATTCACACTTAAAAACATTAAAGACATCAAAGAACTCCTACAATAGACACAAGTAAGCTTAAACAACAAGATATAAAAGAATGCCTCCAACATGAACTGCATATGAACTGTAGCAAACTGAACATAGACACCAATGATATTGACGAGCACTGGGATCGACTAAAACATTGCCTACTAGAACCGTGCAAAGAAATACTGAAGACTTCTACAAAAAGAAATAAAGAATGGATGAACAACGAGATACTCAATACGATAGAACAACGGAGACAACATAAGAACAAAGATAACAATAAATACAGGTTGAACAACGAGATACTCAATACGATAGAACAACGGAGACAACATAAGAACAAAGATAACAATAAATACAGGTAGATTAACCACCAGATAAGAAGGATGATAAAGCAGGCAAAAGAAAAATACTTTTAAGAGAAATGCAAAGAGATCGAGGACCTTCGAAAAAGATACGATCTATTTAATCTACACAAGAAAGTAAAAGAAATGACAGGGCTAAGAAAACAAAATCTCACTGGTGCACTTCTGGATCGACACGGGATTACTATAACACAGACCGATGAGAAAGTACAACGCTGGGCAGAATACATAGATGAACTGTTCGATGATGAAAGAGGAGACCTGGAAAACATAGAACTTACTTCAGAAGAAATAGGTCCAGATATCACAAAAGAAGAAATAGCACACGCATTAAAAACAATGAAGAACGGAAAAAGCCCTGGGCCTGACATGCTTCCTATCGAAATAATAAAAATTATAGATGAACAGCACATTGATGTTCTAGTTCAGGGGTTCCCAACCTTCTAGCAACTGCGTACCACCTGATACATTTTGAAGATTTTGGCGTACCAGCAAACACCGATGGAGGGGGCCATGAAATGGAAAGAAACAATTTTTTTAGAAACATATTTGCTGTCAGAAATATGTCCATTGGCTTGTTTAATTTTATCCAGAAGTCAATTAAGGATTTCTCTTTAAAACTGTCTTCTGTGAAATCGATTAATGTTTCCTGTAAATCCTGTAATTCCAACTCATTTGGTGGATGATGCTGCAGAAGGATTTTTAATCCAGTCAAGTTTGGAATAGTCTTCAGAGAAATATTTATTAAAACTGTCTTGAAGAGATTCCAAGTGAAGAATTATATCAGCAACCACATCTGGTATTGGAGATATTTCGTTTTCGTTAAAAAATGGTGACAGCGTAGGAAATGCAGAGATATCCTTCCCCTGTATTTGAGAACATAAAAGAACCACTTTTTTCTTGAAGGAGTTATTTTCTCATCGGCTGTGAAGGGTGTTGTGTTTGCTCCCTGAAGACCTATTTTCAGCGTGTTGAGTCTGTCAAAAATTTCAGCTAGATACGCCAATCTTAGCAACCATTCTCCATCATAGAACAACTTGTTCATGTCATTATTTTTTCCGTTAAAAGCATTAAAACTTCTGACCTCAGTTTAAAGAGACGGGTGAAAAGACGCACTAGCACTTCCTCAGACAAAGGCCCATGTTTCACAAAAAGCGACGCGTACCACCTGAATTCTTCCCGCGTACAGTGGTACGCGTACCACCGGTTGGGAACCCCTGTTCTAGTTATACTTTTGAACCAAATTTATAGCTCAGGCGTATTACCCAAAGAATGGTTAACGTCGATCTTTGTTTGTCTCCCCAAAAAGAAAAACGCAAGAGAATGCGCCAATTACCGCACCATCAGCTTAATGTCCCATGTGCTGAAGTTGCTACTGAAAGTCATCCATAACCGAATATATCATAAATTGGACATATATATATTAATGATACACAATTTGGGTTTCGCAAAGGCCTAGGAACGCGTGAAGCTCTTTTCTCACTTAATATCCTAATACAAAGGTGCCTAGACGTCAATTAAGATATATATGGCTGTTTTATTGACTATAATAAAGCTTTCGACAAAGTACGACATGAACAATTAATGAATGTCCTGAAATTAAAGAAGATAGACTACAATGACCTCAGGATCATATCTAATTTATACTATAAGCAGCGAGCAAATGTACGTGTTAACGAACAGGTGTCAGAGGAAATTGAAATTAGACGTGGGGTGAGACAGGGATGCGTATTGTCTCCAGTTCTCTTTAATGCCTACTCGGAAGACATCCTAAAACAAGCTCTTGAGGGTGAAACAGCTGGAATAAAGGTGAACAGAGTTCCCATTAACAATATTAGATATGCGGATGACACTGTCGTCTTAGCCGAAAATATTGAAGATCTTCAGAGACTGGTTAACAGAATAGCGACATATAGCCAAGAATACTGTTTAACAATGAACATCAAGAAGACAAAATTTATGAGAATTTCTAAAACTCAGAGAAATAACGAGAATCTCCTCATAAACGGAACCAACGTCGAACAAGTAGACCAATATGCATATCTTGGAACAATGATCAACTCCACAAATGATTACTTCCAGGAGATTAAAATTAGAATAGAAAAGGCTAGAGCGAACTTTAACAAAATGAGAAAAGTGCTCTGCACAAGAGATCTAAGGTTAGAGCTAAGAATAAGGTTGGCTAGGTGCTACGTTTTCTCGACTCTGTTTTACGGAATGGAAGCTTGGACCTTGAATGCGGCATCAATGAAAAAACTGGAATCATTCGAGATGTGGGTATATAGAAGAATTCTAAAAATATCGTGGACAGAACACGTCACAAACAAAGAGGTTCTGAGAAAGATGAATAAAGAAATGGAAGTCTTAAATACAATTAAAACCAGAAAATTGGAATATCTCGGACATATTACACGTGGAGAGAGATACAACTTGCTCCAACCCATTATGCAGAGAAAGATTCAAGGAAAGAGAAGCATAGGGAGACGCAGAATATCGTGGTTGCGCAACCTGAGAGAATGGTACGGATGTACATCAAACGAACTTTTCAGAGCAGCCGTCTCCAAGGTCCGAATAGCTATGATGATTGCCAACCTCCGTCGCGGAGATGGCACTTGAAGAAGAAGACTTTTTTTATTATTTCATCGATGACCAGGTTAAACAATACGTGACTCAGGGAATTTTTTCCTCTACTTTTACTTTTATTGTGTTGTTCTGGTAGATATTCTTGATCTTTTTAATTATTGCTTATGTGCTGAATAAAATATTTTGACAAGCTCATAGACTTACCGCTCTAAGAAGAAATATTGTACGAACCTGAAAATAAAAAAAAAACAAATATTATTATAAGAAAATCTACTAAAGACATATTACTAGATGGTCTAATAAGTACAATCCGACAAACGAGAGCTGGCGGGTGACCTTAATCGCGGGTGTCACAAATGCGTAGTTTCTGTATCAAAAATTTAGTTGGGATCTGAAAATTACGTAAGTAGATATTATTCACTACGATGTGAACTTCTAGCCGACAGCAATAAAAATGAGCAATCCCTTCCCCTTTTCAATTTGTTCTACGCGCCACCCGCCAGCACTCACTTGTCGGATTGTAACCTCCTTTGAAAAAAGGTTTAGTCTACAGTTTGTTATAAATAGTTCGAACAACGTTGAATGAACAACAGTTTTAGTTCTTTACATAGTTAACAATAATTAAACACCTATGCTGCATAATGAGGTCTTTTTTATGTGTTATTTTATCTAATAAAAATGCGAATGATTACTATACTAGGCTGTTTAATAAATTTTGCGGTTCGATAAGAGAGGGCGTTGCTACTAGCCTAATTCTATTTTGTTATGTTGGTACACTCTTCATATTATGAACGTGTGTGAAGTTTCATTTCAATCTGTCTGACATCATTTAGTATGGACGTGTCCATAGACATAATAAAGGGTAGACCAGGCAAGGTATGGGCCGCTCTGTGCATCGAGGTGTATAGATAGTGCAAACACTCGTGACCACGGCGCAGTAGACGAAATTTGGTTTAGTCCCCACTTCCATGCGAAACGCATGTATCTATAATAGAACCTTTCTGCCTTTCCGTGAATTTTGACTCCGCCTTCGCGCAGCTCCATGGTCAGGAGTGTTTGCACTATCTTTAACGCCAATATCAATGGACAATATTCACTTTGAGTGGCCACCTTTGTCTGTCACATGCGCGGGATCGCTTTGTAAAAAGAGATAAACAGACCACTGATCGACTGCCCGCGCGTTACGCTTGTTTGCTCAGTATGCCTTGTCTATCCTTAATATGTTTATGGACGTGTCACGGTATTTTTTACACTGGAAACAATCCAGTATCGTGCAGTGATTGAATTTTTATTTTTGAAGGTTCAAAAGCAAATATTGTTCTGAAGCTATACCCAAGTTCAAAAGCAAAGGAAATTTATAACGAATGTTGAACGTATATAATGACTGTTGTATTTCAATTATTAAAGTAGAAGGATGGGTTGCTGAATTTAAACGTGGTCGTACAAGCCTTGAAGAATCCACGTCAAGGACGTCCAAAACCAGCAACAACATCAAAAATCGAAAAAATACAGGACATGATATTTGAAAATCGTCGAGTAACGGAAAGATATTTTGTAGAAGCCCTAGTCATATAAATATATCTTTAGGCAGTGTAAGTAATATTTTTACTGAAGTATTGGTTTTCAGATAGCTGTGTTCATAATGCAATGGGTACCGCATTCGCTAACCACGGAACAAAAACACATTCGAATCAGACTTTCTCAGCAACATTTAGAGCATTTTCGAACGGATAAAGTAGATTTTGTTCGTCCATTCATCACTACAGATTAAAATTAGGTCTTTCACCACGATCCTCTATTGAAACAAGAAGCGAAAGAGTGGTGTGAACCTGGTTCTTCGGCCCCGAAACGAGTTCGCGTCCAGAAATCGGCCAACAAGGTGTTAGCATCAGTTTTTTGGGATCCGAGAGGAATTTTGTTATGGATTTACTTGCAAACTGGTAAAACAATAAATCATAAATATAATTATAACCTTTTAGACCAGCCGAAGAAAAAAATTCGGGAAAAAGGCCCGGATTGCAGAAGATCAAAAATCCTTTTTCATCAGGACAATGTCATATGAGCATTTTAAAAATGGCTAAAATTCATGAATTAAAGTTCTAATAATTGTTGGAACATCCACCATATTCATCAGATTTGGCCACCAGGGACTTTCATGCATGTAATACCTAAAAAGATTCATGCGGGGAAAGCGTTTTTCATCAAATGTTGAAGTCATAACAGCTGTGGAAGCGTATTTTGCCGCCCTTCCAGATTCTAACTTCATGGATGGAGTTTATAAATTGGAATCTCGTTAAAACAATTATTGTATTGATGTTCAGGGAGTCTATATTTAATAATAAAGTGTATGCCAAACCATAAAATAGACACTGACTGTTTGACTTGTACACACTTCTATATAAATCAAAACGGGAACTGGTGTATGTTTTCAAAGACTGATAATGTGTAAATAAATTTATTAATATCGGCTAAGTAGTTTCAGCATTTTTAATGCTATCATCAGAGCTATCCTATAAAAAGACTAAGTTGAAGAATCTTATTCATAAAAAATTATAAAGTGAAAGAGAAAACTTTGAACATTCTTATTTTTTAAAATTAACCCAGGGATCTAACCACTGGTTAGGGTAAAAACCCTTAAATGTATAAAATAATCACATTTAATGTGTTTTTAAAAAATGGCTACCATTTTTAAAATCAACAGCTGTTACTGACAATATGCAAAGATGACAGGATGCGAACGGAAACAAACTTCCTAGCGACATCTATGTTATTAAATAATAATTAAAATTTGAAAATGACTAAGTTATCAAATGTGAGTTAATCTAAAGTTAAATTTAAATAACAATCGTTAAGTTTAAAGTAAAAAGTTGAATGTGCAAAATTATCAAAATTATCAAAGTATTATTAAATTATTAAAAAACAAAACAAAACAGTCAGTTCTGACCAAATATAGAAGTGAGATACAGTGGAACCTTGATTATCCGTCAGGGCACCGGACCAAGGGTATGACGGATAATCAAAAAGACGGTTAACAGAACATTAAAACAAAACGTCAGAGTACAACTCTTAGATTTTATTTGTATTTTTTATTTCACAATATAAGAAGGATTTATGTATGGGCAATCGAATCAATTTGGTTTAAAATATTCTAAAATCTTTTTGTTTTACTGTTGCTTCACATTTTGTAACAGCTGAATTTCTTAATCGGAGTAAGATCATGCAATCTATTTTATTGGCTTCTTGTTGAGAATACCACTCGATAAATTGTTGTATGTGCTATGCAGCTCCTCTAGCTTCTTTACTCAAATTTAGCTTCTTCAAATATTTGTCAGTTGCAATAGCATCATCGACATTGCCACCGTCAAATTCCAAGTCTGTATCAGCTTCTGAATCTGTTTCGTCCGCATCCGTTGCCATTTCATCGATTTCATCATTTGTCAGCATTTAATAGCTGTTTGCATCCATCTCACAAATTATTGTTTGGCTTATCGCAATGCTCAAACAAAATGAATTGACTCAATTTTTGCTTATGTACGGACTCTGACGGTTAACAGAGGTGACGGTTAACGGAGAGACGGATAATCGAGGTTCCACTGTAGATGAAAAAACCAAGGAGATGTACTGTTGGACAAGCTCAGAGTTTCAAAGCTGTTTCTTTAAGAACAATATTATTATTAAATTAAGCCAAATCGACAATATTTACTTATTTGTAATCAATGAAAGAAAATTGTTCAAAACACTTAAGCAATTGTTGGGTATGCTGAATACAAAATTATTAAAGAAACTTCTTATGGGTGTTAACACAATTTTGAGGGTTTCTTTTTAGTTCCCTGCTAATTTCTAAGTCTTCTAATAAATTCATTTTTGTATAGTTGTTAATGGGTATACTTTGTAGAATCCTACTATCTCTTTGGGGACTGAAGTTATGTTTAGAAGCATGTAAGTGATTACCAAAACTAGATTTGTTAATCTTAGACAAATGTTCTTTAATGCGTGTTTCCAAAGGTCGCATAGTTCTACCCACATAAGTAACAGGGCAGTCAGCACAGGACAATTTATATACACCACTTTTTGATGTTTTTTCAATTTTATCTTTGGTGTAAGAAAAAATAGATTTGATATTTTCTTTACATTTGAATGAAAGTTTAAGGTTTAGGGATCTATTCCTTTTATTCCTTAATTAGTTATGTTATCAACCTTAGGGTATGTTATCAACCAAAGTAGGGGAGTAACCATTACTATATGCAAGTTGTTTGATAATATCTAATTCTGACTTGAAATTAGTATCTTATAATGGTAGACTAAGTAAACGATGGATATAGCAATAAAAAGAAGCCATCTCCTGTTGAAAAGGATGGTTAGAAGATCTAGGGATGATATGCTCAGTCTGAGTAGGTTTTCTAAAGACTGAAAAACTTAATTTACTGTCCATTCTAGTTCAAGTAAGGTCTAGAAAATTTATAGACTTGTTAGACTCGGTTTCTAGAGTGAAATTTATAGCTGGAAGTAAATTTTTGAGCGAAACTAGAATATTTTCAGCATCTGTAGAATTGCCATCTATAATAGCCAATACATCATCAACATACCTGAACCAATATAAGATTTTTTGGAAAGAGTTTTGGTTCGAAGAATTATTATCAAAGACGTTAGTCTCGAGGTTATTAAGAAATAAATCTGCTAGCAATGGTGATAAAGGATTGCCCATTGCAAGCCTTGTGCTTGTCTATAAATAATATCGTTAAAGGAGAAGAAATCTTGTGATAAACAAAATTTAAGTAAACCCAACAAGTAAGAAATTGAAACTCTATTAATATTACTTTTAATAAGTAAATTCTCCACTATAGGAATGGTTTCATCTCTAGGTACATAAGTAAACAAATTACTTACATAAAAAGAAACTAGAAAGAAGTCTCTAGGTAAATTTAAAACTGACAACTTATTTACCAAATCAGTAGAATTTTTGACAGAATAAGAAGGTTGTAAAGTTATTGTAGATTGTAAAATGGAATTAATGAATTTAGACAATGTAACAACTGGTGTGTTGTAAAAGCTAACCACTGGTCTCATAGGAACATTCGGTTTGTGAATTTTTGGTAAACCGTATAGTCTAGGTATTTGAGGATTTGACAAAATGAAGGTTTTTTCTTTCATTTTATGTAATTGTAGGAAATCTTTATGTTTAGATAAGTTATTTTTAGGTTAGTGATTAGTTTATTTAGACGATTTCTATCTAGAACGTCAAAGTTGTTATTTCTTAAAAATTCTTCAGTTTTCTGAACATAATCACTATGATGCACGATGATGAGGCAGTTGCCTTTGTCAACTTTAGTTATGATGAGGTTATTAATTTTCAGTTTGAAGGATATTTGTCTAATCAAATAGAGTTGTTTAAAACATTTGATTTTAATGTTATTAACATTGTTATTAAATTTGATAAGATCTTTTTGTAAAGAAAGAAAACAATTGATTTTCAAGTTAGTTTTAGAAATGTTGTCTAAAGGTAAGCTTTCTGTAACGGTATCAATATCAACTGAAAATTCCTCAACCATTTTATTTTTAAATGGTACTAAAGTAGAGAATTTTAAACCGTTGGACAAAAAATCAAGTTCTTTATTTGTGAACGAGCAATTTAACAAGTTAACTGTACGTTTGTGAAATCTAAACTTAAAGGAACCCATCAATCTATTAGTGTTTTGACTATTACTGTTAAGATTATTTTTCTTTTTTATGAAATTGTCAAGCTTGTTATTTACTCTATTAAATTTAGACTGTTTTATGTACTCTAGATTATCTAAATGATTAGCTATGGAACACCATAAAATGGTGTTTTTCTTATTGAACCACAAATTTTTTCTTATTGAACAGTCTACTATTTAGAGCTTTGTATATGTAGTTAAATAACATCAAAAATAAAATAAATACAATATGTAAAAAAATGCCTTACATTAATTTTTCAACTCCCTCATAACAAGATGAACGTTCGCGAAAAGGTTATTAAATTGCAGCACAGACGGCCTCTACCGTATGCACATAACAGTGAACATTGACCCGTACGCGTACGTTTGCTCGAGGTGCGGATATTATTTTGGACCAATAAATATGCTCGTCTTATTGTCTCTACAATTTAGGAATAAAAGAAAACTCAATAACAATTAGTTTCAGTGATCAAAAGTAAAAAAATGGTTAGCAGCACTTTGTTTCTACACTCCTTATTAGAAAACCCATAAAGAATCACACAATGGCAGAGTTATCTGAGTTATGCCATGGCATTTACATATTTATACCATGGGTGTAGAGATTTTAGCAGGCCGAGAAGACAGAGAAGATATCTCGCCATGAGCGTACTGCTTTTGGTTTGGCTTAAAGTCTTAAGGGAAGAGTATGGTTTGAAATCAACATTTTAAGCACATTTTTGTGATTTTTTTTGAAACTATGGTAGAACTATTTTATTTTTAAATTAAATAAGCATATTAAGTACAAATCAAAGAATATTTAAAAAAAATTGCAAGGAAAATATTGAAAAATAAGCCAACGGTGGCAAATGTTTACAGACACCTAAAAGAAAAATGTGATTATGCGGAGGACATCAGAAATCGTCACTAAATTACGTGAAACAAAAGTTCAAACAGATTTTATTAGCTTATCGCGGTCTTCTTACTTTCTGTTCTAATTTTACTCCAAACAATCTGAAATGTTCAGAGATTATTATTGAAGTTATGCACTGTCATTTAAAATAATAAAAACAGTTAAAAATGTCATACCATACCCGCCACCCGCTGCATACCACCCTGACAACGTATAGATATTTTTATAATAAATGATACATTTTATTTATTTGTTAATATTTGATATTATTTAACTACACTCCTGGTCAAAAAATCCGGACACTCGCATTTTATATGTTGTTTTTTTTTTTAAATTCTGTAGGTGTTATGTGGTTTAATTGGGGAGGAAGTAAAACATTAAATATGAATCGTTTATTTAAAACACTAAAAAATGAATTACGAGAAAAATAAGTAACCCAAAAGAAAGTAATAAGTATAAATAATATAGTATAACACAAAAGAAAGAAATAAGATTTCTCTCGTGACACAGCCCCCTCCAGGTCGAAACCAAATTTTTTGATTAGTATGGACATCTATATTAATATTACTACTATTTAATTCAACTTAATCTACTATTTAACCAGTTGCTTTGAAATTTAGGGTATGATTTAAGCATCAGAAGTCTCAGCATTCCGTGTAATAAGAAGGGTGTAAGTTAATTTTTACATAAGTTATGAATATGATAAAAACTCAAAATTTATGATTTATTTTGCAATTTTCTAAGCAATCAATAAGGATAGACGTATTCAGAGAACGCCATATTGAAGTTTTTTATACGATTTATGAGTTTCTTACTCTCAAAGTTGTTTCAAATGCTTAACTTTTTGGCAATAGACGAAAAAAGCGAAAATTTACCGTTTTTTGATCTTCATTTGTTTATAACTATGTATATCATCAAAATCGGCTGCAGGAAACATATAAGTTTTTATTATGGATGTCCATACTACTCAAAAAATTTGGTATCGGCCTGGAAGGAGTTGTGGCACCAACAGGAATTTTTTTTCCTTATTTCTCTGAACTAAAAAGTAACACAACAAATTAACATTATTCGAAAAATTAAATAAACAAAAATAAAATTTTAATTGTCCACAGTTGACTGTTCTTTAGGTTTAGTATCGATCGGGTATTGCCTCCCCTACATATGTGGAAGATTTCAATATGCCTAGGCATAACTTGCAATAAATTGCTAAATCTGTTCTTGTGGTATGTTCTAATTCTTTATTCAACACTATTTTTAGCCCTTGAATCGTTCCTGGAAATGGTTGTCTTTGTTTAATCTTTTTCCCTAAAATGCCCCATAAATGTTCTAATGGATTCATGTCAGGACTACAAGCGGGCCAATCCAAAACGGACATTCCAACAGTATTTAGGTAGTCCATGACGGTTCGCGTAGTATGTGGCCGCTCATTCATCATCATCATCAGTGGCGTTACAGCTCTTTATGAGCCAAAGCCTTCTTAAGAGCAATCCTCCATTCGTCCCTGTCTCTGTCAACTCTTCTCCATGCTCTAATTCCAAAAGATTTTAAATCAGTTTTTAGGTTGTCTTGGTACCTAAATATCGGTCTTCCTCTTGCTCGTTGTCCTATCGGCCCTTTTCGGTCAAAAACTTTTCTGACTATGGCACCTTCCTCTCGCCTGATTAGATGACCTATCCATCTAAGGCGTGCTACGTTAATGAATTGTACAACGTCAGGTTCTCCAAAATTTCTATACAACTCAAAGTTGTAACGCCTGCGCCACAAACCTTTTTCTTTTATGCCACCATAATATATTCGTCTTAGAATTTTTCGCTCAAAACGTTTGAGCAGTTCTTGGTCATTCTGAGTAAGTGACCAAGTTTCTGAGCCATATGTTAGTACTGGTCTTATTAGTGTTTTGTAGACAGCAGTGGCGTGCTGGAACTTTTCAAGCGGCCCGGTGATTTTATGGAAAAGCGGCCTCCCCTCCTTATTTTACCTTCTTTTATCAGAATATTTTATTCGTTATTCATAAAATCAAAAAAACAAAAATATAAATTATTTTTATAATCTATTAACGCTCGGTTTCATAATCAGTTAAAGTGGACTTTAAATTTTAAGTTGGTACCTTTATCAATTCATGCAATTCATATGGGTAAATGTCAACGTTAAAGGAACTTTAGTTAATGTTCACTTTAAGTTGATTATGAAACGGGCGTTATGTATATGGTCTTATTTAATTACCTACTTAACTTGTATTTTACAATTAAAATTTTTTTTATTTTTTTAAAATGTTTATTAATAGATATTATTGGCAAAATTAACATTCGATTAGAAATTAACAAAAATTAAAGGCACTCGTGGGAGTGCCGACAGAAGTGAAAACTTCTTATAGTATATAAATTACGAGCTCAATGCTTTTACCCCATCCTAAAAGAAGTGCTATACCTATATATATATATATATCATATACGATATACACGATGCGTATGCCCTATGCTATTTATGTATACATACACATAATTTATATATGTACAAAATTTATTTCAGCGAAGTGATGACGGTCGCAAATTCAATACTTTTTCACATTTTCACCATTCAAGAAGTGCACAACGTCCCTAAAGAAATTTTCAATTCAAAAATTTATTTCGTCGAAGCAATAACAATCGCTAATTTAGTACTTTTTTCCCATCCGAAAAGTGCACAACGTCGCTCAAGAAGTTTTCACTTCAAATATTTATTTCGTCGAAGCGATTACGGCCCTAATTCAATACTTTTCTTCCATACAAAAAGTGCACAACGTCCCTATAAAAGTTTTCATTTAAAAAATTTATTTCGTCGAAGCGATGACGGTCGCTAATTTAATAATTTTCCCCCATCCAAAAAGTGCACAACGTTCCTAAAGAAGTTTTCACTTCAAAAATGTACTTCGTCGAAGCGATGACGGTCGCTAATTTATATTTTTCCCCATCCAAATAGTGCACAACGTCCCTCAAGAAGTTTCCACTTCAAAAATTGATTTCATCGAAGCGATGACGGTCGCTAATTTAATGCTTTTTTCCATAGAAAAAGTGCACAACGTCCCTAAAGAAGTTTAACTTCAAATATTTATTTCGTCGAAGCGATGACGGTCCTTAATTCAATACTTTTCCCCCATCCAAAAGGTGCACAACGTCCCTCAAGAAGTTTTCACTTCACGAATTTATTTCATCGAAGCGATGACGGTCGGGATGACGGTCGATAATTTAATACTTTTTTCCATCCAAAAAGAGCACAACATCCCTAAAGAAGTTTTTACTTCAAATGTTTATTTCGTCGAAGCGATGACGGCCGCTTATTTATTACTTTCTCCCCATCCAAATTTAATAATTTTTCCCCATCCAAAAAGTGCACGCACAACGACCCTCAAGAAGTTTCCACTTCAAAAATTTATTTCTTCGAAGCGATGACGGTCGCAATGACAGTCGCCAATTTAATACTTTTTCTCATCCAAAAAGTGCACAACGTCCCTAAAGAAGTTTTCACTTCAATACATATACGTACAAAATTTATTTCGCCGAAGAGATAGCGGTCGCGATGACGGTCGCGAAATAAATCCTTTTTCCCTATCGAAAAATAGGTTTTACATTTATTTTAAATTTAAATACTTCTGTACAATTTATGTATAGATACACATAATATATAGATACGTACAAAATTTATTTCGTCGAAGAGACGACGGTCGCTATGACGGTCGCGAAATAAATCTTTTTTTCCCCATCCTAAAATAGGTTTTACATTTATTTTAAATTTAAATACTTCTATGCAATTTATATATACTTATAAAAATAATATATAGCATAAGCGATGACGGTCGCAATGACGGTCGCGAATTCAATGCTTTTTCCCCTATCCAAAAATCGCACAACGTCCCTAAAGAAGTTTTCACTTCAAAAATATTTTTTTTAGTTACATCTAAAATTTTTTGTGAACCTATTTGACCAGCCTCAAGAGGCCGCGGCCTCTCGGTGATTGCACCGATTCATTTATATGGCCAGCACGCCACTGGTAGACAGTCAATTTAATTTTTCTAGGTATTTTTAAGGCCATCTGTTTTCTTAAGCCATAGTAGCACTTATTGGCGAGCACTATTCTTCTTTTAATTTCTTCACTGACATTGTTATCTTTAGTTAGCAGCGAGCCTAAGTATATGAAGGTGTCGACACCTTCCAGTTCTAGGTCGCCAATTATTATTCTGGTAGGTATCGGGTTACTTGACCTAGTGCAACACATATATTTGGTCTTTTGAACATTTATATTTAGCCTCATTCTCTGTGCAGATGCTCTTAACGACCGAAATGCTTCAGTCAGAGATTCTTTAGATCTACCTATGATGTCTATGTCATCTGCGTATCCGACAATTCGTACTGATTTGTTAAAGATAGTACCATTCGTATTAATTTGGGACTCTCGAATTATTTTTTCTAATGTCAGGTTAAATAAGAGACACGATAGTCCATCACCCTGTCTTAGTCCATTTTTGCAATGGAAGGGTTTTGAGAAATCGTTCTGGATCTTTACCACGCTCTCTGCTCCTGTGAGCGTAAGTTCAGTTAGTTGGACAAGATGAAGCGGTATTTTAAATTCTACCATAGCAAGTAGAAGTTTACTTCTATTAACTGAGTCGTATGCGGCTTTGAAGTCCACGAATAAGTGGTGGGTGTCGAACTCTAGGGTTTTTTCAAGGATCTGCCTCACTGTAAATATCTGGTCCGTTGTTGATTTATTAGGACGGAAACCGCACTGATATCCTCCTACTATTTCTTCAGCGTAGGGGAGAAGTCTTTTGTACAATAAGTCGGACAACACTTTATATGCCATATTGAGTAGAGTGATGCCTCTATAATTATCACATACCATCATGTCTCCCTTTTTGTGTAGAGGACACAGTACACCCAACTTCCAGTCTGTGGGTGTTTCTTTCTGTTGCCAAATTGCAGTTATCAGTTTATGCATGTGTTTCAAGAGGGTGTCGCCGCCGTTTTTGAAGAGTTCAGAAGGGAGATTATCCGAACCGGGGGCTTTGTTATTTTTAAGTGTTAAGATGGCTTCTTTAATTTCTTCTTCGGTGGGGAGTGGCTGCCGATCATCTTTATTAATTTGAAGCAAGGGATCCTCCATCTCGCCATCTTCATAATTGCCACTAAACAGTTCTTCAAAATGTGGCCGCCCATTATCCTGCATAAATAGGAAATTAACCCCAACGAAAGGGGCGTAGGGGACAGCATTGTCCTTCAGAGACTGTGGTATGTCTTGGTCTGCTGTTAGAGTTCCATCTTCACTGAAAATTAATTCTTCGTAAATCGAATCCTGTAAGCTCGATGAGATGCTGTTAATTTAAGGCATGCTACTATCTGATGAGAACGGATACCACGTTTATGCAGGACTTTCCTTACAGTTCGTGCGGAAATATGAGTTCCTTGAGCTTCTAACAACCGACTAGCGAGAACATTTGACGTTAAGGAGCTTAAATGCGGAAGTCTTAAAAAAACGTTCATCACGCTGATCTCTACAATTTATCTGCCTAATCCTGGTCTTCTAGTGTATTCTCCAGCCTGACGATACTTGGTAAGAGTATCATGGATGGTACTTTTGGCAATATTCAAATGATTTGCAATATAACGGATTCTGCGAACATCTTCATGTAATGTTATAACTTTTGCATTATTTTTGAGAGTCATACTGACACGATTTGAAAACTCGTAATGAACTTTGATCTGAATGTATCAGAATAAACGTGAAATTTATCGGAAATGCAATAAGAAATGTAAAAAATCTGTTGCTAGTAAACAAGATAAAGTATAATTTTTTGCCAAATGTCAAAATTTTGTTTAATGGTGACGCGATCATTTAAAAGCATTAAAATAACCGTTAATTGTTATGAAGGAACGTTTTTATTGTTAATAATTACTTCCTCCCCATTAAAACCACTATACCACAAACCATACATACTCTCTAGACGTTTCACGACCATGTTAATCTTTCGGATCGAATTAACGCCATCTCTTGATTGGAATGGGAACTATGTAAATAGACAAATTTTAGTTACGTGGGAATTTCAAATTATAAATTTTGCGGGATTTTTGATGAAATTTCGCAGAAAATTAAAACAACAGAAAGACAATTCAATGTTTTATTCAATAATTGAGTTAAAATTACCAAAAGTTCCATCTACATAAAAAATACCTACTAAAAGTATTGTCTAAAAGTTCTGTTAGTAGGTAGTGTTGTAATCGGGGCTGAAATACCAATATAACCAAAAATCATAGTTTTACGGTTTTACTGAAAACTTCAAATATTCCAATTTGTTTTCAAAATTCTAAACACTACTGCCATGTGTCACGTGAAAGCACTGATGTGTAATATTGAGTTGAATGAAAATTTTTGAAAGAATCTTGTAGGATGATTGTTTAGATAAATACCTTATAATCTTTTTTCTACAACCGTGTTAAAAATGCAATTTTTAGCACCCCATACGAGCGTTAAAAATGCTACTTTAAGGCACTAGGGCTTTAAAAATTTTTTAAGGCACTGCAGTTCGTATTGACCGTATATTCAATTTTGATGTAATGTCAAAAAATATAAAATTGGAATGTCAGTCAAGTTCAAGTAAAAGTTTTTGTAGATATTGTCCTGTTATTACGTTTGTAGAAAAAATATTGTATGATATGCGTGTTAAAAAGTACATTTTTAAGGCACTTATGTGAATAGGGAACTTGCACTAAAAAATGTTTTTGCATAAAATTGTTAATTTATGTTTTAAAATGTTATATTCAAAATATTACGTCTTAACAATGAATAGTGTACGTACAACATCTGATCAAAGTTCCGCGCCTAAAATTTCCGTTTCAAACAACTTCAAAAGCAAGAGCTGGGCCTGACGTCATAGGCCACTCGAATCGTTTGCCCGTTCGGTGGGCTATTGCATTTAATGCAGTTTGCCCATAGATAAATAATATAGTTGAAATATCTTGTTTTACTCTGTGGCAAAAATGATTTTTTCTGTGACAGGCAAAATATTAACATTTTATCTCTGTTGACATGTATCAAAAAGTTCTTTTTTATGAAATTACTTTTGTCGTTTCTTGTGTTGAAGAACAAAGAAGAAACAAGTAACTTAAAAATAAACAAAACTTTTAGTGATAAAAGTAAGAGTAACTAAAAAATATTGGTGCTACTATAGTATGCGGTCTACAGTCGGGTTTCTACATTAGCTTGCGGTCTAGCGAGGGATGCGGTATAAGTATAAGCTGAGATGAAAAAGATATTAACTTGTAAAATTACAATAATGATTCTTCTTATTTATGCGTATTATTAACTTTGTAAAGAAGGATTTTGTTGGCTATGTACACGTTCTATCGGTACGTCTGCTAATCACCATAATCTTTTCTCAGAAGGCTTTGAACACAATAATGAAAGGCTCCAGTAGGTACTAATAAACATTACAATAAAATATAATCTTTATTATAATACAAATTACACCGTAATCTTTTCCAGGATATACGAAATCCTTCGATTAGAGGTAGGTAGATCAAACCCACGGGGTAAACCGTTAACTATAATATAATGGTACCAAAACTATTGTTATAAACGGTTTAAGCATGCTTATTAATAACTCTTACTTATTTGCCTTGACACCTCGCATTTCTCCAATAGAATAGCTTTCACTACTTTTTATAAAAGTTGCCACCATGAAGACATCAACGGTAGGTAAGTTGTCAGACTTACCCGCGTTCGTCATATTATGCGTTTTAAACTCTTTACAAAGCAGCTCTCAACTTTATCAATTTCAGTTTAAAACTAAGCTGGTTGGGGAACTACTTTTACAATATATAAGATGAACATAAATAATACCTAGGAATTTTCCATTAAAGACGATTAAAATGTAATATACAGTAGACTGCTAAGCCCGTTTGACCGTGGCCCGTGACGTCAGACCAATAGAAGGACGTTCAAGAGCCTTTTAAGATATTTGAATTTTATAGCATTTTCAAAGCGTCGTAATTAGCGTACGGGTTAAAAATATTTGTTTTTTTCGCATGCAAGCGTTTTAAGATCATGTTACCTTATGTTTTTTAATATCATTTTAATATTTAAAAATTTATGCAAGTTCCCTATTGCAGAACTCGCTATCGCTCAAACTTTCACATGCGTGCCTTAAACGTGTACTTTTAACACTTATATCATAAATAACTATTACAAACTTCCAAAAATATATAGGCCCGAAATGTTGATGACACACTTGTCTATTGGAATAAACTGTTTCAGGATCTATTATATTGTTTTTTTTTAATGTGGAGAAACTAACGGAGAAACACAGCACGGGATGATCAATGTAAACTAAAAATTCTACTCATAAAAAAGGAGAGGAGGTTATAATACAATTGATTAAAATTGTGATTAAATCTAATTAAAAACGTAACACCACTATAATAAAATAATTAAGCCACAAACTGTAAAATAAAAAGTAAATAACAAATTAATTTAATTGTCAACTGTCAGTTGTTAAATATGTCAAGAGAATTGACTGACGGCGACATCTCTGGATTGGAATGGTAACTAATTTGCTTGTCTTGACCTTGACAATTTACGTGAAACGTCTATGAGTATGTATGATTTGTGCACTATACACTAAAAAATTAAAAAAAGATACAAAATGCGAGTGTCCGGATTTTTTTGACCAGGAGTGTATTATTTAAAATTTTTATAAATATCTTCATTATTACAAAAATATTTATTAAAATTCTTACACGTCTTCCTATGACATGGTAGTAAAGTATTTATTTTGCAAGCCGACTTTTCTCAATCAGTTATGTGTTCTAATTCTCTTAACTTTTCTTAACTAGCTGGCTTGAATTTTAAAGAAGTCTTTTGAAGTTGTTCTTTGTATCCATTTTTACTTACATACCATAGTAGTATAGTGACCGACAAGATCTATGAGAAATTTTAAAAACCAACCTGCTGATAATCCGCTATTGATACCTATTGTAACACTAACCCCCAGAGAGACATTACAGAGTTGTACTAACCTGTATCCAACATTTAAATAAAATTACCGAAGAAGTGTTGAATTTTAAATTATTAGACGTTATTAGTTGGTTTAAGTGCTTTTACAAATTGATCTTAACAATGGTTTTTATCAGTAAACAATCTCGCAATATAGTATTAAAAAATACTTGCGTTCATCCTTTTTTTTTAATTTAGGACTGGCAAAATAATAGCTATTTGTATAACAAGGAAGCAAAGTGCTATTTTTCCTCCCGAGAATTAAGTTTACTTCATTCAAGAATCATTCAAGGGAGGAAAAGTACGACTATGCTCCCTACAATCAGGTCAGGAAATGAATACTTTCGGTAGAGGTATGTAGGTGGAAAAATATTTTTCAGTTACGAAAATAAGTAGACATTTTGTTTTTTGGGTTCGTCAATGAACACTATTTATCGATATACATAAAAAGAAGTAAAACTTATTCCAAATCCATTAAAAAATATTTTTGTAAAATGTTATACAACATGTCTTTGTTTGTAACATTTAAAAATAATTAAGAGAAATTCCTGCGGTTGACCTGAATACAAATTTTTAAACAATTTTATATTTCCGGTAATTGCTAAGTACTTAATAAGTACATTTTCGTAGAATCATTAAATGGGGCGGGATCATTGTCACAATATTTAAATAACGCAATTAGTCATTCTTAAGCAGTATATTTTGTGGTTCTTTCAGCCAGAGTTTGTTGAAAAAAAGCGCGTTGTGATATAAAATTTAGTATTTATCAAAGAACAATAAATGTGGCGGCCATGGGAAAGTGATACGCATTTACCTGACGAAAATGAACCTACGGATAATTTAGAAGATAAAGATGGAAGTGCGGGGTCAAGTACTCACCAAAGGAAGAATTTGTGTGTAACTGAGCAAAATATGGTGTTAGATGTATTTGACGGACTTTCTAAAAAAATGACCAAATATGAAGCTGTTAAGCAAACGGCGATATTAACAAAAATTTCTTGTGTAACAGTGTACCGTTTAATAAAGACTGGTTCGAAATATAGAAAAACAAGAAAGGATTTGGGAAGCTCTTAAAAAATTCAACCTTACCTCTTGGAACCTATTAGTGAGACAATATATAATATGTATGCAGCTAAAATTATGCCTAACCTAAACAATATCATGGCAAAATTAAAAGAAAAACATATGGTTTATGATTGTTCCACAAAGACTCTGGGACGACTTTTGACCAAAAATGGTTTTAAATATAAAACTGTCAATAAGAGACAAACCATAATGGAAAGTAGCCGCCTAATAAAATGGAGGAATGAATATATCGAAAAAATTTTACAATACCGCAGTGAGTGTCGAGAAATTTATTATCTGGACGAGACTTGGTTTGATTCTCACGAAACGATAGATAAAGCCTGGGCAAACGGTTTAAGCAAATGCCAAATAGATGTACCTCATTCTAAAGGCAAGCGAATTTGCATATTACATTGCGGAGGACAACATGGATGGGTGAACGATGCGTTATTGTTGAGTTCCAAAAGTATTAAAGACAGTTCTCTAGACTACCACCAAGGCATCGAAGGGACGCTTTTTGAATCGTGATTTGAGAATACATTACTCCCAAATTTAAAAGCAAATAGCGTGATTGTTATGGACAATGCATCATATCACTCCAGATGCATTAAAAAAATTCCAACCAAACAGAGTAGAAAGGATGAAATTCAAGAATTTTTAATAGCCGAAGACCTATATTTTGAGGATCATTACACCAAAGATCAACTAATTCACGTTCTTCATACAAAAGTCGTAACTAAAGAACATATTGTAGATAAATTAGCCACTAACAATGGACATATGGTTTTAAGATTACCTCCATATTACTGTGTGTTGAATCCCATAGAATTGCTATGGGCTCAGTTAATAAACCATATCCGGAGGAACAACACATCTCCAAAAGATGCCCAAAGTGTTGTCGAACTAATAAAAACGGAGTTCAAAAATATCAGTGCTCAAAACTATCAAAATGCTATAAAACATGTAAAGAAGATTGAAAAGGATTACATGAAAAATGTCCCAGCCTTGAAGAAAATTATTATTAATTTGGATGAGAGTGATGAAGAGAACGATAATGACGATGAGTTGGAATAACCTTTAAATCCTATTGGAAGATCCCAAGTGAATGTGAATTTTTGAAGTGGCTAGTATATCATTTAATTTATGATAGTAAAAAGACCAATTGGTAACTTTTTGTGGCATCGCATGTGACATGTAAGTAAATAAAAACTATTTTTTTCATACCTGTCAGTCTAATTTTAACCTGTTTTACTTTAACTTATGATGGTGTCATGTCCCCCAAAAGCTTTTTCCATGTAACAACGACGACTTTCGTTGCACAGCTTTTTACTTTTTTACAAAATATATACCTCTTACAAAAAATTTTGTACTTTTATTGTGAACAAATTTAACTTCTTTTATATAGTGAGGTCCTAAAATAACGGATAAATTCATTTTCTACGTAAATTATAAGGGCATACGAAAAATCCTCAAATATACACAAAAATACACTTTCTCAATAAAATCATTTAACTACCTCCTTAACCGCCCAAGGGGTAATAGCTACCCATCTAAAAAGTTTAAATAAAGGCGTGTGATACGGAGTTTAAGAGGGTTTTCAATTCTCTATTCAGAAATGTAATATTTTTGATTTTTGGACTTGATACTTAAGAAAGAAGTTATTTTATTTCTTACATAAAAAAGTCCTCGATTCAAATAGTTGTCATGATTGACTAGTATATTTGTTATCTGGTTGACAAAAAAGTAACATCGAATCTTTTTAAACATTTAGGTAAATGTCTCAAAAAGTAGCTATTATCCTTATGGGGTTAAAGGGGTAGTTGAACGATTTTATTGAGAACGTATATTTTTGTGTGTAAAAATTGACCTGGTTCAGGAGTTTTCATCTACTTTATAATTAAGTACGTAAAAATTATATTTATCCGTTACTTTAGGACCTGACTGTATAATATATTAATATTAAGTGTTCATTGACGAACTTGTTAAGAACCGAAGCACGGCTAATAAAAAAACTTGTAAATCCACCAAAGCAACATTTTTATTTTCGTAACTGAAAAAATATTTTATTTTGCCAATCTTAATTTTGGAAAAAGGGTGAAGGTACATTTTTCTAAATACTAGATATATATAATACGAGGTAGTTTACTTGAAAAATAATCAGTATATCGATCAATTGGTAAAAACATTTAAGTACACAAATTAATAATTTGAAATTCAACACTTTCTCCGATAATTTTATTTGAATGTTGGATACAACTCTGTAAATGTCTCGCTGGGGGTCTGTGTTACAATAGGTATCAATAGATACCTATTACCGGATTACCAGTAAGTCGTTTATTAAAATTTCTCATAGATCTTGTCCCTCACAATACATGTACATATATCTAATAAAATCTTAATTAATAGTTTTCTGCGTTGTTTTTAAAGAACTGTAAATTCTTCCGCGAATATAATTGGTACATTATTCTCTCAAATATCTCAAATATAATTGTTACATTGTAAGCCATTAAAATGTTTGAACTCCATTAGTTGCTAATATGGACATCGCAAAAGTCTACGATAGTGGATATTTTTATAATATAAAACTAATCAAAATGAATTTAGGTAGTTATATAAATTATATTTCTTGAATAAAACTCCTCGCTCTGTATATTTTTGTTAATCAACAAATGGGCCTCGATTTTTGACCCTTCGCTTCGTTATCGAACGTATTCGCTTCGTATCTATTTAGTATACGAAGCGAATACGTTCGATAACGAAGCGAAGGGTCAAAAATCGAGGCCCAGGACCGCTGTTATGGTATAAGGTGCCCGCCTGAAAAACTAGCATAGGCGCCTGTCCGTTTTTTTAAATTAATATTTCGTATAATACCAACAGAAAAAATCTCATTTTGGCGCCCTCTAAACAATGGCGCCCGCCTGCAGCGCATCCCTTGCAGGCCCGTTATCGCTGGCCCTGATCAACAAAAATGATAACGATTCCTTCGTTCATAAAGATTCTGACCGATAGAAACCTACAAAAATAAAAATTTTAGCGGTTATTTTTTAACGATTTTAATTTCCAATCGTGTAGAAAGATTTTTCATCACGTGTTTAAATCTGTCCAATCAGATTATTATTATAGTGGGAATTTTCTACCTAGATTATTACAGCGGGAATATTTTTAGGTAGATTGTTTCTGTTTATTTACAACGAATTTCCTAGTTTTGGCAACTGACAAATTTAAGAAAATGAACCATAATAAACTTTTAATTCTGCATCTGATGTCAAATTATCACGAGGACAACACAAATCGGCAATTTTAAGCGCTCGATTGTATTTCTGTAAGATTATTTCATGAATAAAACTGTATTTATAAATAAGTTTAACTAATGTTTTTTTGGTGTTTTCATCTGAATATTTGCTAAACTGAGCTGTTCACTTTGACAAGTTTGAAAAATGAGTCACATTAATTGGGATAAATGTCACTGAATGTTTTTATACAAAGACTTGAATTTTATATGTAAGTATTAAAAAATAATCCGTCGAATATTACACGATAGTAAGAATAAATAAGAAAATAATGCTCCAATTTTTTCTTAAACTTGTTTCCAATCGGCAATAGTCACTCGAGCCCTACGGGCTTTCGTGTCTATTGCCATGCAACAAGATTTCGAATTCACTCACTCTCTTGTGATATTATGTTAGATTATTTTTTAATGATTTTAACTTCCGATCGTGTACTAAGATTTTTCATCACATGTTTAATTCTGTCCAATCAGATTATTAGTACAGTGGTAATTTTCTACTGTACAAAATTACGGTGGGAATTTTCTTAAGGAGATTGTTTCTGTTATTGCAACAAATTTCCTAGTTTTGACAACTGTCACATTCAAGAAAATATCCATAATAAACTTTTAGTTCTGCATCTAATGTCAAATTGTCACGAGGAGAACACAAATCGGCAAAAAGCGTCACGACTTCACGAATCGTCGTCATGGAAATCAATATCGTCGTCGTGGTAACCCATTATATTGAAAGTTTGGTTTTGACAACCTTGTCAAAGAATTAATTTGTGTATTTTCACTTCTAAATAAAAATTTATATAACTCTATTTTTTGTGGATTTTTTCCAAACGTACGGCCCTAGAAAAAATATTGTTCCTAACTCATGCGGAAAGTGTCTTCCCCGCACTCGACTGCTTGCCCGAACTCCGCTATCGCGTCGTGCGGGTCAACGACAGTCTCGTCAGTCTCGTGCGTGAAAGTATCACTTTCCGCACTAGTTAGGAAATAGTATATTGTGCAACAAGTGCAGAAAGGTACTAATTTCTCACGAGTTTGAAAAGTTGCGGTACGAGCGCAAGCGAGTGCCGCAATTCAAACGAGTGAGAAATTACCTTTCTGCACGTGTTTCACACTATACTTTTTCTACAAGCACAGTTTTTCCTAAAAATAAAAATCACAATTTCCAAACGACGATTAATTATAATAGGTACCTATGTGATAAATTTTAAACTGTATTTAATTAATACCTACTAATCAATTTAAATTCCTTATACCTAAATAAATTGCACAGAAATCAGTTACAAAATTAATGCACTGCCTTAATTTGTTTAAATTTAAACAATTATTACACATTATTGACATTATATTTATGCAGTCACGGATTTACACAAAACCTACTTCATTCGACGTCTCTTGCACAGGTTGCTAAATCCTTATTGGTTATTTGATAATTATAAAATGTTTAATAAGAATAAAATTGTAAAATAAAACAGTTGTAACATCCATAATTTAGTTTCTATGCTATAGTTAAATATAATAATTGTCTTATAGGTTATATATTTGTCTAAAGTTTAACCACGGATGTAAACAGAATATAACGTTACTCAGAATGCGGTAGTCCACGGACGTAAACAGAATATAACGTTACTCAGAATGAGGTAGTCAACTGTGCAGAAAAGAACTTTGCGGCACAGAAACGTCACTTTGCGGCACAGAAACGTCACTTTTCTGCACACTAATGTCAAATATCTTATACTGTGAGAAAATATCAAGTTTGCTAACATAAAACCGTGCAGAAAAGTGCACTTTGAATAGTGGTTGTAGAAAAATAACTATTTTACACGGATTTTTAAATAACAATTTTGATAAAATGTTGAGTTTTTTTTAATATACATATCTTAAAGCCGAAGTTTCAAGGAGTTGACTGCGATCTGCCAAATACCTCTGAGTCACTGTGTGGGCAAGTACAGTTGTTTAAACAATTGCTCTCTGGGATACATAAATTGAATAACTTCTAAACTATAAAATTGGTCGATCTAGTTGAAATTTAGCACATTTCAATAACTCATTAATTAGCATAATTTCAAGTAGGTATATTAGAAGTCATTATGCAAAAACTAATATTATTAGCATTTATAAATTAGTGCAAAATTAAAGAATTTTTGAAATTATCTCGGCCAATTGTTTATGTAATATTTCAATTTACAAACTAGCAAATTAAAGATTTTTTTAAGATCTACACCAGTGGTTCCCAACCTTTTTCGGCCTACCGCCCATTTTTCCAAAAACAAAATACTTAACGCCCCCCTTAAAAAACTCTTCCATTCTTAAAATTAGTAACGCACTTTCATTCACAATTGTTTTACCTTTTTTGGGTCAAAGGCTACCTTAAATATGATTCGACGGCCCCTTAACTAATCCAAGCAACAACAAATTAAAAAAAAATGTTTTATTCATAAATACAGTAGTCATGTATTGATCAAACTTTAACTTAAATACATATCATAAAAAACAATATAATAATGATATAACATTTTTAATGAGAAGGCTGAGCTTGATGTAACGATAGTAATCTGTCAATATTTGGTTCCATACTTGTCATCAGCAATCTTAAATCACCGCGCTCCACTATGGACAGTCTATTTCTCTTCTTTGTTAATAAATTGCTGACTATGCTAAATCCTGTTTCGGCTAAATAAGATGAAGGAAAGGCAACGAAAAACTTCTTTGATGCAGCCCATAAAGCTGGATATAATACTGAAATTTGACATTGCAGCCAAAATTCTTGATATCCATTTTTAAATTTCACTTTTAACTCTTCATTTGTTGGCAATTCTATCAATTTCTCCTGTAGTGATAATTCTGCTGTTTCTAAACTTGAGAACGGTTCTAGCACCCAATCTGGAATAATCAGACCAAGGATATCCTGAAATCTATTCCTAAAATCTTCTTGAAGTGCTTCCAAGTGCTGGCAATATACCAGAATGTCTTCATCATTTGTCTCCACAGAGGAAAGATTTTGAAACTGATGAAATTGTCTCCGACCCAAATTTTGCCTATACAAATTAAGTTTTGACACGAACGAGGAAATAGTTCCTTTTGCTTTGATCAAATTCAAATTATCACCTTGTAGCTGTAGGTTTGTTTCATTAAATTTATCGTATAAATCAGTTAAATAAGCAATATCGCTCTTAAATTTTAATAAATTGTCTCTCAAAGAATCATCTTTGCTTTCAAAAAACTCTAAAACTGAGTCAAAGAGATCATAAAATCTTTTTAGACAGGTACCCTTCGAAAGCCATCGAACTTCTGTGTGCAACAATAAACGATTAAAATTCTCGTCGTTTTCATCACACAGTTTTCTAAACAATCTATCATTGAGAGCACTGCTTCTGATCTTGTTAACTGCAGTAATTACATATTGTAGTGAACAATGAAGGCGATCACTAAGATTTTTTGCAACTAAATGCTGTCTGTGAATTACACAATGCACGGCGAGTATATTTGGTACCGCTTTTTTCAAATATGCAATATGCTATCAGTCCGCGGTGTCGTCGAACCATTGCCGGAGCACCATCTGTAGCAACAGTTATGACATTTTCCAGAGGTATACCTTTATCTGTAAAATAGTGTCCCAGAACATCAAATATCGATTTGCCTTTAGTATCTGTTTCCAGTGTTCTTACAAATAACAGTTCTTGACAGATTTTTTCACTTTTTATGAAGCGAACGTACGCAAGAAGTAAAGACTCATTGTTTGGCAGAGTTGATTCATCAAGCTGTAAAGAAAACTCAGTAGTCTTTAAATAATCAGTTAGAGAACGCTCCACATCCTCAGACATTTCGTCAATTCGTCTCTGTACCGTATTATTGCTTAATGGAATTTTTTTAATAATATCAGATGCCGGCTGGTGCAGTACAGTCCGCAAAACTTCACTTACAGCTGGCAGTATTAATTCTTCGCCAATAGTATGGGGTTTTCCTGATTTAGCTATAAGTCAGGAAATGTTATAAGAAGCACGTAGCCCATCATCGTCTTGCTTTGATACTGCTGAAAAGATACTAGCTAAAGTTGGACATTTGAAATGTTGTTTTTTGAGCATTTCAAAATATGATAAATTTCTGTCTTTTCTGTCGGGATGTATTTTGGTCAAATGTTCTTGTAATCGTGAAGGTTTCATGGCTTCATTTGAGAAAACTCTCTGGCAAATTAAACACATTGGTAATGCCTTATTAGAAGGCGACTGAATAAAACCATACTTCAAATAATCGACATTGTATTGTCTGCACTTTTTCTTTGGATCGGACATACTGTAGGTATATCTGTAAAAATAAATATGCTGTAGCCACCGCTTTGATAATTTTAAATAATAAAGTTTTAAATATTTTTTTAGTTAGCAAAATCAATATTTCAGAGTGGCGGAATATCCAAGCAAGTAGTCGAGAAATTTAAAACATGCCACAAGTAAATAAATATACACTGAGAGAAGAATTTAAGGAAAAATTACAAAACAACTTATTAAAAAGTACCATACTGTACACATATTATAAAAATAACTTTATATTCAGTAAATAGTTTATTTTTGGCAGTCTATGATCAGATTACTATTCAGTATAGTAGATTTTATTAAGATTTTTTGTACTTTTTCCCCAATTCTTCTCTCAGTGTAGGTAGGTCCTAATTAACTTTTTACTTTGATCCAGTTTGTGCAAGTTGGTACTTTTTGAATATTTTACAATAACTATACATATAAGGAAACAAATTTAGATTTATTACATTTTTACAAATACCTCGTAAATTACGATAGGGAAAAATAATAAAGAATTATAGTAAGTGAATATAAATGCCACGTAGATACTTACCTTTGTGACAAATATGTATTACAATAAAATATATTTCTAATAAATGCACTGCAACTTTCTGCAAATAACACACAGAAAATTCACCACCCTGCTTTAGCGAAACAATCTCGAATGATTAAGTTATGCCTGACCATGCCGCTGCGCGAAGGAGGAGCCAAAATTCACTTAACCCTGCTGTCCTGTTCGGGTCTATTTGACCCAAAAAATAATTTATTTCTTATTTTTCAAATTATTACGCGGCGTACCGATTTGGTGTTTCGTGACTTTATTACCTAATATGAGGTCTTTCAATTGCATATGAGATAAACATTCAACTTCCTGATTTTTTTGATAAAAATGAAATTGTTACCTAGGGTACGTTCGGGTCAATGTGACCCGCGTATTTAAACCGTTAAAAATTACCTGTGTATGTGTGTTTAGTTGGCAGTATTCTAAATTAGCAGTACCTGTGTGTTTGTCAGCCGGATACGTCTGTAAATAAAAACAGGTTTCTGCAAGCTAAAACTTGTAAAATAAAGTGTAGTATAGCTGGACGATGTTGCAAACCAAATTATAAATATGACCAACTGGAAAGACATGAATAAAGTTAGTTTCCAAACATACATTGGTCTTTTATTTTTAGCTCGAGTTTATAAGTCCCATGGTGAATCAACTAAAAGTTTATGGAATGAAGAAACGGGTCGTACCATATTTCGATCAACAATGTCGCTTGATATATTTACAAAAAGTTTGCAAGTATGTAATACGTTTTGATAACAAAACTACTAGACAGGATAGAAGACGTTTTGATAAACTTGCGGCAATACGTGAAATTTATGAAACATGGGTAGAAAATGTAAAAAGAAATTTTAACCCTGATGAAAATGTTACCGTCCATAAGCAACTAGTTGACTTTAGAGGTCGCTCTCCCTTCAAATGGTACATTCCAGCAAGCCAGCGAAATATGGCACAAAACTTTGGGGTTTATGTAATTATGAACAGTAAAACTTCTTATGCTCTAAAATTGCAGATCTATACAGAAATGCGTGTGACTTGAGTAGTGTGACTTGAGTAGTGATTTGGAATGCCACAATATAACGTGTATAATAACTTTTTTACATCGTAAAATTTAGGACAATTTCTTCTAAAACAAAGTAAATATAATGCCGGGGATTATAAGTAAAATAAACCGGAGCTTTCAGCAAAAATCGCGAATAAAGAAGTTCATAGCTCGTCTTTTTTGCTTCATGCAAGATTTGACAATATTCCCAAAAATAATAAAAATGTTGTTCTTATGAGTACTTTGCATCATGAATCGATGCATCATGCATCACTTTCATCAAATGAAAAAGCCCCAAATTATTTTAGATTACAATTCCAATAAGGAAGCAGTGGATACTCTAGATTAGCTTGTGGGCACGTATACATGTGAGAAGAGATAAATCGCTGGCCAATGATTGTTTTTTTATAATCTACTGGACATTTCTGCCTACAACGCGTTCGTGTTATGGGCATCAATAAATATCCAATGGAATACCAATAAATTGGGAAAACGGCGAATTTTTCTTGAGGAATTGGGAAAAAACTAATGAATCCAGTCATCATTTCCAGAAAAAATATACCAATAATTAAAGGCTCTTACGAATTGGTAAAAAGGACACGAGCAGGAACAAGTAGACAAGATGGAAATGCTAGTGAACCGTCTATTAAATCTAACTCCCCCTGCTAAACGAACACGCTGTAAACTTGCCGTAAAAACGATAACAAGACTAATTATTATGTTGTATTATATCACAAACATATTTGTAAAATCCATTCTTTTTATTACTGTCTCAGTTGTAAACTGAATTAAATTTTTGTAGATATTTGTTACTAGGCTTTTTTGAAAGAAAAAAATGCCTTTTGTTTTTGTTAATTAGGTTTAATTTACATTAACAACATAATTTTGGTTTATTAACCATAATTTCTTGTTAATAAAGTTTTATTTATCACCATTAGCTTATTTTATTTCGATTAAGGAGCGTAAACCATAGTTGGGTCATATTGACCCGAACAGTACATTTGTGTAGTTGACTCGAACGGGACAGCAGGGTTAAAGCAGAAAGGTTCTACTGGAAGTGGAATTATACTAACCAATCTGAAACGTTCGACTGCAACGTCGAAATTGTTGCAGTGTTGGACTGAGTGATAAATAAAAAATTGCACGGTGCATAACCAAAATGCATTTTGTGCATTTCGTTTATATTTTCGGATTCACCTTCTCTATTTCTGTGTGAGAAGCGAAAAGCAAAGTTGTTAGAAGCAAAGAAGCAATGAGTTACTTTAGGGGGGCGGCAGCTGTTCCTCAACGCCCCCCAAATTTTCCTTGGACCCAAAAAGCCCCCTTATCTCTCTTCAACGCCCACCGGTGGGCGGTACTGCCCCCGTTGGGAACCACTGATCTACACCATTTATTTGAAACATTTTTCTCTAAAACGCACAAAAAAACGTTTTATAGATAAAAAAATGATTTTTTCACTCTTTATAGTTGTTTAAAAAAAATCAAAGCAAAATTAGCTGTACGTTTTCACGGAATTATCATCAGTTATCCCTCATCTATCGTTTAGCACTTTCAAAAACCTGTATTTTTATGTGAAATCGATGATTTTTTTCCAATTTACTGGGGTATATTTAGTTGCATATTACTGATTTTTATACCACAAATTTAATAGTCTATACGAAAAATTCCGTAACACCGAACCTTTAGTGATAAATTTCAAAGACTCCCCCTCTGAAATTTGAGTGGTTATAAACTGGGGGCCAATAATTCTAATTGTAAATTTATTAGTGTGAATTATTCACTGTGAACTTCAATGAAATATGGTAAGCAGGTAGGATGGTTATCGGTTTTTTTATTAATGAATGCATAACAAGTTTATCGTTATGGACGAACTATGTGAAGAGTAATACTCTGGGCAAATTAGAATAAGGTTAAGGCTAAGGCTACACGGGCGATAATTTACGGCGCGTAATAGATGTAGGAAATTATGGTCTCGGGTTAAGGAACGAGAGAGGAGACCGAATGTTACAGTTCTGCCAAGAAAACGATATGATTATTTCAAACACATTTTTTAAACTCCCCAAAAGAAGGCTTTATACGTGGACATCACCTCAACATAACGCACAGAAAATAGTTAGAAATCAAATAGACTTTGTGTTGATAAATGAAAGATACAAAAACGGCATAAAATCGGTTAAGGCGTACCCAGGCGCAGATGTTTCCTCGGACCACAATCCCTTGATAGCGCGTGTAAGCATTAAACTTAAGAAACCTTCACAAAGGGTAAAACCAGATTACATAGATACCAGCCGCTTACAGAACTCAAAAATCAAAGAAGAATTAAAGCAACAGATAAACGGTAACCTAAGAATGTTGTCTACAAAGGAATCAAACACGCACGTAGAAAACAAGTGGCAAGACTTAAAAGAAGCCCTAATAAAACCCGCTCAGAATATCCTTAGCAGAGGAAATACGACAAAAAGACAAGAATGGATGACAGAGAAAATTTTAAGTCTCATGGAGGAACGAAGACAGTTTAAGGGAAAATGCAAACAAAAATACAACGAGATACACAAGCAAATTAGAGATGAAATAAGGTCAGCGAAAGAAAACTTTTACAAAAGAAAATGTGAAGAAATTGAAGAACTGCAATTAAAACGTGACACGTTTAACCTACATAAAAAGGTAAAAGAATTGGCAGGTATACAAAAAAGGAAGCATCCCAATGTGCTATACAACGCAAATGGATAAATAATAACTGACCTACAAGAAAAGCTTACAACCTGGAAGAATTATATAGAAGAACTCTTTGCCGATGAAAGAGAGGATCATGATATTGGTAACATACAAGGTGAGGAAGGACCAAAAATCTCTAAAGAAGAAATACTATATGCTATAAAAACAATGAAAAATGGCAAATCACCGGGTCCAGATGGACTTCCATCGGAACTTCTTAAGCTTGTGGAAGATGAAACAGTAAATGTTTTGGTTGACCTCTTTAACTGCATTTATAAAACAGGAGAAATACCTAAGGAATGGCTTCTGTCAACTTTTGTAACTATTCCAAAGAAAACAAACGCAAAACTGTGCACCGACCATCGCACAATAAGCTTAATGGGACACACACTAAAAGTATTTCTTAAAGTGATACATACAAGAATTCACAAAAAACTAGACGCTGACATCAGTGATACTCAGTTCGGGTTTCGAAACGGGCTTGGAACAAGGGAAGCACTATTTGCACTTAATATCATGTGCCAAAGATGCCTGGATGTTAACCAGGATATATATATGTGCTTTATTGACTACAACAAGGCGTTCGATAAAGTTCGCCACGAACACCTGATGAGATTGTTGGTAGAGAAAAACTTGGATAAAAGGGACGTCAGAATTATCTTCAATATTTACTATAACCAGAAGGCGAATATTAGAGTAGAACGGGAAACAACCGAGGAACTCGAGATCAAAAAAGGCGTAAGGCAGGGATGCATACTTTCACCAACCTTGTTTAACTTATATTCAGAAGATATTATAAACAGAGCCCTTGCTGACCAAGATATAGGGGTTAAAATAAATGGCACTTTAATAAACAATTTGAGATACGCTGATGACACAGTATTAATAGCAGACACCCCGGAAGATCTCCAAACACTGATAAACAGAATAGTAGAGTGCAGCGAAAAATTCGGTTTATCACTTAACATTAAAAGAACAAAAATAATGATGGTGTCGAAATCTCCACAAAATTTTTCTGACATAACCGTACATGATCAAAGAATTGAGCGTGTTAGAAAATATAATTACCTGGGAACTGTTATTAATGAAAACAACGACAACTCTGAAGAAATCAAGATCAGAATAGAAAAAGCTAGAGCTACTTTTACCAAAATGAAAACAGTTTTATGCGGAAGAGAGCTAAGTTTAAATCTTAAAATTCGCCTCATGAGATGTTACGTGCTGTCAGTTCTTTTCTATGGAATGGAAGCTTGGACACTGAAAAAGATCGATACAAGGAAAATAGAAGCATTCGAGATGTGGATGTACCGCAGGATACTGAGAATATCGTGGACAGAGAGAGTGACAAACATGGAAGTGTTGCGAAGGATGCAGAAAGAAAAAGAACTTGCGCTTACTATTAAAAAGCGCAAACTGCAATACTTGGGACATATAATGAGGGGACAAAAGTACCAGCTACTACAATTAATTATTCAGGGAAAAATAATAGGTAAAAGATCCATTGGCAGAAGAAAACATTCATGGTTGAAGAATTTAAGAGATTGGTACAAGTGCAGCAGCTGCCAATTATTTAGATCTACGGTATCAAAAATACGCATAGCCTTGATGATAGCCAAACTTCGGAACGAGGACGGCACCTGAAGAAGAAGAATAGCAGTAAACCTGACGAGGCATTGGTTGACTAACTCCTATTTCATCTAATTGGTGGAGGAGTTAGTCAACCAATGGGTTTACTGCTCTTACGGCGCCGTAAATTATCGCCCGTGTGGCCTTTCGCTAAAAACAAGGAAAAGTTATGTATCAGATATTTTATTGCCGGAATCGAATCTTAAGATTACATATATGTATTAGTAATATATGTATGCAAACTCCGCAGAAAGTGTGCTATTCTGTTTATAAACAAATTACCACTCCAAAAATTTTTTTTTCAATGATTGCTCTGTAACTCCGAAGATCTTAACTTTAAACCAAAAACACATAAAGACAAATTAACCGTAATTTAATTCTGCACAGATTCCGATTTCCTTCGACGAAAATTTTCCTCCGAAGATCCGGGTTTTCCCAACCAAATTTTGAATTTTCCACTATAATTTCAGAGAAATGATTATTTATCAATAACTAAATAGCTTGGTGACATAAAGCATATTTGTAGTAGATTATATTTTTGGAAGCCGGCGACAATCTAACAAATTAAATTAGAAACAATTAAATTGTTAATTACATATTAAAGGTCGAAATAATAACCAGAATATTTATGATACATCAGAATAACTATGATTTTTGTACATAAAGGCGCTAACCTGTCGAACTTACTTTACAGAATTGAAATTAGACTATTTGAACGGCCTCAGGAATGTCTTAAAGTTATAAACAATTTTTTGGCTTATAAACATAAAATATCTACACATAGAAGGAAACGATATTGGAAAGGACGCAACTGGACGCTTCCTTTAAAAGAAAAAAACGTTTGAATTGCAATGAGTGGTACCTGAGATACAACCGGTCAAAGTTGACCGGCATTTGCGAAGTTATAAACAATAGGATGGTAATATTAGAAAAATTGCATTTTTATTTCGGTCTTCTTTCTACATACACATTTTTATATCTTGAAGAGAGTCAAAACATATTATAAAATAATAAAAACCATCGGTATTACACAGTATGTCCCTGTAAGTTGTATCCATATGGAAAAGTTTTTTATTATTAATTTTACGAAAAAAAGTTATTCTTCATAAAAAGCTCTGCATGGTCCAAAACCTAAGATTTAACCATCAAATATCAAATTTTTTGAATATTATACGAGGTATGTCAAAAAGTTTGAATTTCACTCAAGAGTAAAGTAGCTTTATTTTTTACAATACTGAAAATTGATATTATGAAAAGTTAAAAAGTTTGGAATTAAAAACTATATTCTAGCATGCAATTACATCTTTATAATTGAAATTTTTTTTTTGAAAATTATGGATAACTAACATTATTTTCAGTTATTTCAATTCAGATAACTCTTCTATTATTAATTTTACGAAAAAAAGTGATTCTTAATAAAAAGTTCTGCATGGTCTAAAACCTAAAATACAACCCTTTTATGTCAAATTTTATCAATTTTATACGAGGTATGTCAAAAAATATGAATTTCGCTCAAGAGTAAAATACATCCTTCTAATTTAAATATTCTGAACTATAAAGGTACTTTACTTTTGATCTAAATTTATCTTTTTTGTCATACCTCGTACAAAATTGATAATATTTGATATAAGATGGTTGTATTTTAGGTTTTAGACCATTCAGAACTTTTTATTAAGAATCACTTTTTTCGTAAAATTAATAGGAAAAGAGTTATCAGAATTGAAATAACTGAAAATAATGTTAGTTATCCATAATTTTTCAAAAAAAAATTTCAATTAGAACTATATTAGAATATAGTTTTTAATTCCAAACAACTTTTCATAATAGCAAATTTCAATATTGTGAAAAATAAAGGTACTTTACTCTTGAGTGAAATTCAATCTCTTTGACATACCTCGTATAACATTCATAAAATTTGATATCTGATGGTTGAATCTTGGGTTTTGGACCATGCAGAACTTTTTATAAGGAATTATTTTTTTCGTAAAATTAATAATAAAAAAGTTTTCCAAATGGATACAACTTACAGGGACATACTGTATGATAGTCTTCCGTTTTATACCGTTAACGAGGTTTTGGGGTTATAGTATTGGTAGTCTGCTATATCTAGGGCCTGGTATACAAGGAAGGTAACAGGGCCAGCGCTACGCTTCAACCGCCTATTATTACCTCTGGTTTTACCCAATAAGGTACTCATTTTTATTCAGGCCGAGTCGACCTGGGGCCTATAGATGTTTTAAAAATGTCTAGATGTTCTCGCCGGCGCTGGGTTTCGAACCACGGCCTACCCGCGTGAGAGTCAGACATGCTACCGCCTGAGCTATCCGGACCCATCCGGTCCATCCGGACCATCGGTATTATGAGTGATAAATACCAAAATCACAATCAAAGACTAGGTTGAAGAAAATGATATCAAAGTTCAAAATCAGTATACGATAAAAATAGTTATTTATGAAACAGTTCGTGAAGTATGCTTTTTGCGCACGCACGCGATGTTTAGAGCACGAGCGGAACGAGTGCCATACATCGCGTAAGTGCGCAAAAAGTTCTTCACGTACAGTTTCATACAATATTTTATCTACAATAAACAAATAAAAAAACCAACTCTTCGTCACTGGAATACATTTCTATTCTACAATTTTTAGAACTTTTGACATTTAAAAATTCAAACTTCTTTCACACCACAAAACTGTCAAAACTTTGGTTGTAATTTAAGGCTCACATGACAAGGCGAAAGTTAAGGATATTTGATTATATGAAAGTGTGCCAAAAAAAACAGTGCGAAAAAGTAAATCCCATTTAAAATACATTGTTACTTCATGCACACTTTAAACCCTTCACGTACTGCTATCTATAATGACAGTTTTCACAAACTAAAGACTTATAGCCGCAATCCCTATGCAATTTTTTTAATCTGAAGTAACTCTAGTTACTGTTTACTCGAGTTACGTCTGTTTTGTTATAATAAATTAATTTATTTATAACAAAATAAAACTAGGTACATATTTTTTCCTGTTGAAGATTTTTTTAGAAAAACTTACAGCACGTGCACCTTTTAACGTTCAAAATACAAATATTCCCATTTGAAAGCTGTATAATTATTTAATTAAACCATTTCTGTTTGAACAAATTAAAAATTTGCATCGTTATGGACAGATTCGATTCCAGCAATAAAATAGCTGGTAAAACCGTTTCCCAAAAATGGCCTTTTTTCGATAAATCTGCCCAGACTATGTTTATATTATGAAAAGAGTGGTTAAAACGCCCGATTTAATATTAAAGTTAAAGGAGACTTTAAATTTTTACTTTTAAATTTAACGTCTCCTTTAACTACTTTATGAAAACGGGAGTAAGCCAAACATCGCATGGAAGTTGGCACATCACGAATTAACCAAGAACTTAGCCCATGTCAATCTACTCAAAAATTGACGCGGACCAATAAATCAGTGTTTCCATATTTTCTGAATTCTAGAATTTAGAAAATAATATAAATCTTCTAAAATTCTAGGAATATATAACTTCAAAAAGTGTAATTTATATTAATCTAAACACCAATTTAATATAAAATATCTAAAACAATGGTAAAGAAAAAAATATATTAATTGCTATACCCCTTCTTATTAAAACGCTATAAAAATATACAGCAGCTTGATTTTTATTCAGAATATTTTTAACCGATGTTAAACCTAGCATTAAAACAATCGTTGTTAGAAGGTGAAACGAATACCATCTTGATTTATGTCTTAACAACCCAATAATAATGGTGCACTTCTCATATATGCACCTGCTCGATATCCCCAGGGACTTTTTTCACTAATAAAGGTTGTTCACTTTGTTACGATCGACAGCAGCAATATAACTGTGGACAAGAAGTTTAACTTAATTTCAACGGTTCGTTAAATATCCTAAATAACATAGACTGTAATAAAAAGTATCATTACAACCCACGAAAAATTACAGATAAATCAAGAACTGGATAATATATGAAGAAACACCCACAAAAGGATACACCTGCGCTCCGAATCAGAATCGGTTTTGTGAATAAAATTATTTATTGATTTACTTAACGGAAATATTATTTTTGAAGTTGCTGTTGCTAAATATTGTTTATAACTGATTGAAGATAAACCAAGCAAATTCCGCATAAAAAAGATATTCTTGAGGAACTGGTATGGGCCAGTAATATTTTGAATATCAATTTGACACATTGATAAATTACAAACTGTAAAATATATTTGTTAGTTGGTATTTCAACTTAGAAGGGTCAAATAAAAAATATATAAACCACTTTATTTCCTTGTTGACAAACAGAATGTAAATGAATATTAAATAAATGGAAGTAAATGTAAAAGCACGCTAAACCTAACATTACAAAAGTAGAAGACAAAAACAAATACAAAGTGTAAAATTATAAGCATACCTATGCTTATTAATTATTAGAATATTCATCCACAGAATAAAACGTCTTTTATAATTTTTTTATTTAAACAATAACAATACACCTAATCTACAAGAATAATCAGTATTTTTTTAACCTAATTTTCCTAAAATAGTTTGTAAACGAGATGTCACCTGGTCCATCCTAGTTTTTTTACACGAAATGTCCACTTCTTTGTTGTGGCTACACAGCACAGTACTGACTCTGCTTTTCACTAACTTGAAGTTCTTTTCACTAGTCTTTTATAATGAGAAATCTTTTAAACTCAATTGAAATGTTCTCATATTCCTTCACTTTTTTTTTATTAATTCTTATTATATAACTTACTATGCTTTGACCTATTATTGCAGGTGGGTAACTTGAAGTTTGTGTTTTGTATATGGACAACTTGAAAAACAAAAACAAAACTGAAACAAAACCAAAACTCTTATTTTCATCTAGTGGACTACATTTAGTTCTAGTTTTGTTTTTGTTTTCGGTCCTTTTCCTCTGGTTGTCACGATAAAGTCAAAGCACAGCTTTTTCTTCACTAACCGACCAACATGGTTTAGAGAAGAAAATACTCATCGTATTATTAGTATGATATAATTGATCCAAATAATGGCATAACCCAGACATCCAAAGTGAAGGTTATCCTCCAACACCAAATTGTTCTGTATGGTCCACATAATGTTCAGAAAAAAGTCACATCATTTTGAGCGTCGGGTTAGGGGGGGAGAGGGGAGAAATCGGTAAATTCGTAGTTTTTTAGGTTTTTCGTCAATATTTCGAAAACTATGCGGTTTAGCATGAACAACCTTCTATACAAAAATGTTCTATATTAAATTTGCAATAAAAAAGGTCCATAATCCTTCTAAAATGAATGGTTCCAAAGTTACGGAGGTAGTATAGTATAATTGGTCCAAAAAAGGCCTAACCCAGATATCCAAAGTAAAAGTTTTCCTCCAACACCAAATTGTTCCATATGGTCCACATATTGTTCAGTAAAAAGTTACACCATTTTGAGCGTCCGGTTTGGGGGGGAGATGGGGAGAAGTCGGCAAATTAGTAGTTATTTAAGTTTTTCGTCAATATTTCTAAAACTAGGCTTTAGCGTAAACTATGGTCTATACAAAAATGTTCTATATAGAATTTAAAACAAAAACGGTCCTACACATAATTGTTATAAATTCAACGGTTCCAAAGTTACGGAGGGTGAAAAGTGGAGGTTTTCGATACTTTTTATATTATCTGGGCAATTGATGATGATTTTGGGTGGTGAGGTTGACGTTTCTTCAAGGGATTATCACTAACATATCATCGGCCACTGAAATAGCAAATTTTATTTACAAAACACAATCCTGTTAAAGAAAATTTCTATAAATTGCCCAAAGAATATAAAAAGTATCGAAAACCTCCACCTTTTACCCTCCGTAACTATGGAACCGTTGATTTTATAACAATTATGTATCGGACCTTTTTTGTTTTAAATTTCACGTAGAACATTCTTGTATAGAACATTGTTTTTGCTAAAGCATTGTTTTAGAACTATTGACGAAAAACGTAAAAAAACTACTACTTTACCGACTTTTCCCCCATCTCCCCCTTAAACCGGACGCTCAAAATGGTGTAACTTTTTACTGAACAATATGTGGACCATATAGAACAATTTGGTGTTGAAGGAAAACTTTTACTTTGGACGTCTGGGTTTGGCCTTTTTTGGACCAATTATACTATACTACCTCCGTAACTTTTGAACCGTTCAAGGATTATGCATAGTATAGGACCTTTTTTATTTCAAATTTAATGTAGACATTTTTGTATAGAAGGTTATTCATGCTAAACCGCATAGTTTTAGAAATATTGACGACAAACGTAAAAAACTACAAATTTACCGATTTCTCCCCCCTCTCCCCCCAAACCCGACGCTCAAAATGGTGTGACTTTTTTCTGAACATTATGTGGACCATATAGATAATATAGAACAATTTGGTTTTGGAGGATAACTTTCACTTTGGATGTCTGGGTTTGGGTCTAGTTATACCATACTATATGATCAATGGGTGTACTCTTTTGACATAGAAAGGCTTCACTGAATTTACCAGACGTGTCTCAAAATGGTATCACATACATCAAACGAGACTTCACCTGAGCATAATACAGCATGATAAGCTGTTCGTCCGTTAGTCTATCAGGTCCCGAAGGGGGTAACACACTTTGTTTATTTTGGAAATAATGTCATTGCATTGCTTTTTCCAATTGAGATATTCATCAACGTACAAATCCAAAAACTAGGTATTGCACTTTTTGAATGCGGTTAGAATATAACATATTGATACTTCGACATCTAACAGATGTTTTTGTCGATAATAGAAATAAAAAATAGCATGCGATTTATCAGGATTAAGATGAATATAAGTAACTTAAGGAAAACCAAAACTAAGATCGCACAAGAGTTCGTAATATGTACTTATTTTTAAGTGATACAGCCTGTTTAGTATTAAATTAGATATACACGCTATAAATGGCAACATCGTTGAGTACGAATCGACTGTCGTACAACCGTCGCGTATGAACGAGACGGTCCCCGCTTCCCACCAAGACGATAACAGTGTATGTTTTTAATTCGCGTTTAATTAATTCTACAATGACGGCAATGTTGTCGATTTTAGCGCTTCCTTCATATCGCACTAATAATACAATAGTGTCGTAACTCAAAATGTTTCGAATTTGACATAACACTATATTCAGACGTAAAATTCAATTCCCTACAAGTCAATAAAACCGTCGTTTTAATAGTGCAAAAAATGAATAAGAGATGGCGCCATAAGACGTTATTCATGACTGACCGAATGTCGTTATCGCCCTCATAATATTGCGCCATTTTTAGTTGCGGCCAACAGTGATCGGGAACGTACGTGTTGCTTTGCTTATCATTTTGAGTTTCCACGTTATTGCTGAATCAGGTATGTAATTTGCATATCTATATTTTGAGTTATTGCATTCTTGTTGATTTGAACCTAACCATAACATTGTTGTTTTTCTACTTCTTACACTATTACTGATTTACACAAGCACGATTTAAAATAATATTTTTACTAACGACACTATTATTGGTTCAGTTCATTATTTTTGACATGCTACACTATTGTTGAATCATAACTGTAAACCATTTTTTGTTGTTTGTAAAACATTTATTAATCATTATCTATTTTTCACTCAACTTAGAGGAATAACTCATTTAAAATGTGCAGCAGTGTTATTACAAAAACTTACTAAATACTAACTATTTTATAAAATTAGAGTTAATACACTCTTCGTGACATTCTTGTTCATTTCGTCAATTACCTATGTTCTTCTTCTTCTTCAGGTGCCGTCCTCGTTCCGAAGTTTGGCTATCATCAAGGCTATGCGTATTTTTGATACCGTAGATCTAAATAATTGGCAGCTGCTGCACTTGTACCAATCTCTTAAATTCTTCAACCATGAATGTTTTCTTCTGCCAATGGATCTTTTACCTATTATTTTTCCCTGAATAATTAATTGTAGTAGCTGGTACTTTTGTCCCCTCATTATATGTCCCAAGTATTGCAGTTTGCGCTTTTTAATAGTAAGCGCAAGTTCTTTTTCTTTCTGCATCCTTCGCAACACTTCCATGTTTGTCACTCTCTCTGTCCACGATATTCTCAGTATCCTGCGGTACATCCACATCTCGAATGCTTCTATTTTCCTTGTATCGATCTTTTTCAGTGTCCAAGCTTCCATTCCATAGAAAAGAACTGACAGCACGTAACATCTCATGAGGCGAATTTTAAGATTTAAACTTAGCTCTCTTCCGCATAAAACTGTTTTCATTTTGGTAAAAGTAGCTCTAGCTTTTTCTATTCTGATCTTGATTTCTTCAGAGTTGTCGTTGTTTTCATTAATAACAGTTCCCAGGTAATTATATTTTCTAACACGCTCAATTCTTTGATCATGTACGGTTATGTCAGAAAAATTTTGTGGAGATTTCGACACCATCATTATTTTTGTTTTTTTGATGTTAAGTGATAAACCGAACTTTTCGCTGCACTCTACTATTCTGTTTATCAGTGTTTGGAGATCTTCCGGGGTGTCTGCTATTAATACTGTGTCATCAGCGTATCTCAAATTGTTTATTAAAGTGCCATTTATTTTAACCCCTATATCTTGGTCAGCAAGGGCTCTGTTTATAATATCTTCTGAATATAAGTTAAACAAGGTTGGTGAAAGTATGCATCCCTGCCTTACGCCTTTTTTGATCTCGAGTTCCTCGGTTGTTTCCCGTTCTACTCTAATATTCGCCTTCTGGTTATAGTAAATATTGAAGATAATTCTGACGTCCCTTTTATCCAAGTTTTTCTCTACCAACAGTCTCATCAGGTGTTCGTGGCGAACTTTATCGAACGCCTTGTTGTAGTCAATAAAGCACATATATATATCCTGGTTAACATCCAGGCATCTTTGGCACATGATATTAAGTGCAAATAGTGCTTCCCTTGTTCCAAGCCCGTTTCGAAACCCGAACTGAGTATCACTGATGTCAGCGTCTAGTTTTTTGTGAATTCTTGTATGTATCACTTTAAGAAATACTTTTAGTGTGTGTCCCATTAAGCTTATTGTGCGATGGTCGGTGCACAGTTTTGCGTTTGTTTTCTTTGGAATAGTTACAAAAGTTGACAGAAGCCATTCCTTAGGTATTTCTCCTGTTTTATAAATGCAGTTAAAGAGGTCAACCAAAACATTTACTGTTTCATCTTCCACAAGCTTAAGAAGTTCCGATGGAAGTCCATCTGGACCCGGTGATTTGCCATTTTTCATTGTTTTTATAGCATATAGTATTTCTTCTTTAGAGATTTTTGGTCCTTCCTCACCTTGTATGTTACCAATATCATGATCCTCTCTTTCATCGGCAAAGAGTTCTTCTATATAATTCTTCCAGGTTGTAAGCTTTTCTTGTAGGTCAGTTATTATTTGTCCATTTGCGTTGTATAGCACATTGGGATGCTTCCTTTTTTGTATACCTGCCAATTCTTTTACCTTTTTATGTAGGTTAAACGTGTCATGTTTTAATTGCAGTTCTTCAATTTCTTCACATTTTCTTTTGTAAAAGTTTTCTTTCGCTGACCTTATTTCATCTCTAATTTGCTTGTGTATCTCGTTGTATTTTTGTTTGCATTTTCCCTTAAACTGTCTTCGTTCCTCCATGAGACTTAAAATTTTCTCTGTCATCCATTCTTGTCTTTTTGTCGTATTTCCTCTGCTAAGGATATTCTGAGCGGGTTTTATTAGGGCTTCTTTTAAGTCTTGCCACTTGTTTTCTACGTGCGTGTTTGGTTCCTTTGTAGACAACATTCTTAGGTTACCGTTTATCTGTTGCTTTAATTCTTCTTTGATTTTTGAGTTCTGTAAGCGGCTGGTATCTATGTAATCTGGTTTTACCCTTTGTGAAGGTTTCTTAAGTTTAATGCTTACACGCGCTATCAAGGGATTGTGGTCCGAGGAAACATCTGCGCCTGGGTACGCCTTAACCGATTTTATGCCGTTTTTGTATCTTTCATTTATCAACACAAAGTCTATTTGATTTCTAACTATTTTCTGTGCGTTATGTTGAGGTGATGTCCACGTATAAAGCCTTCTTTTGTGGAGTTTAAAAAATGTGTTTGAAATAATCATATCGTTTTCTTGGCAGAACTGTAACATTCGGTCTCCTCTCTCGTTCCTTAAACCGAGACCATAATTTCCTACATATTTGCCGCTTTTTCCTTCCCCAATTTTGGAATTAAAATCACCAAGGATAATTGTGACGTCTCTTGGCTTTATAGATTTTAGAACATGGTTAATTTGTTCATAGAATTCCTCAACCTCTTCATCTGATTTTTCTGCAGTAGGAGCATAGACCTGTATTATATTAAGATTTACAGTTTTTGTATGAAGTTGAAGGAATATTACTCTATCAGACACTGGTGTAAAGTTAATAACAGACTGCATCATTTTTTTTGATACAACAATTGCTACTCCATATCTGTGGTGTGGGTCATTATTTCCTGAAAAATATATCATTCCGTTGTTTGTCGCGAAGCTGCCTGAACTCGACCACCTTGTATCGCTGATACCTAAAATATCGATATTTAACCTTTGCATCTCTTGTATAATATTGTTCATTTTTCCAGGTTCATACATACTTCTGACGTTCCACGTACCAATATTTATTGCATCTTTAAAACAGGGATTTCGCCGGGTTACGACCTGAGAGGCCCTGTTGTCATGAGAATTACCTCTCCTGCCGGATCTTGTTTTCCGATGTCCATGATCAGTACCAGAATTTATTGTACGTTGTACAGCCATTACCTATGTTAATAATTACTTAATTCATTTTTAAGGGGGCGATTCATAGCAACAAGTGATCGTGAGCGATTACTTGTTGCTATGGCAACAAATGTTGAGGATGGCGAGCAGGAAAACTTTTCACCGTCGTTATTCCCACTGGTGAGTACAAATCATGAACCTGGTGCCCAGATAGAGAACAGTGACGTTACGAAAGTACAACCTGAACCTATACCTTCACCATTTACGAGTCATCAAAGTACTTCAAGAAATTGACGTAAACAGTGACCTTTAGTAAGGTCAGTAATGTTAAACCTATTACAGAATACAGAAAACCTATAGTTTGTTTCGATGTCGAACAGTAAAATCATCAAGTAACTCTTCCTCAAGAAGCTCTTCTTCTAGACTAGAAGCTCTTTATCGAGTAGCTTTTCTACTAGTAGCTCTTGGAAAACGCAGAACACATGGCAAATTACGCGGGAAACATGGCAAACAACATACTGTGGAACCGGATATCTATGAAGGTGTCAAAAACATTTTATAAACGCTATACCACGTGTCGAATTACATTACCTTAGACCTCAAATGTCACGGGAATATATCCAGTGTGACAAGTCTTTAGCTGATTTATATCGAGACTACAAAGATAAATGTACAGAAGAAAACTTCCATGATACAATAACTGAAGATATGACATGGAGTCGGTGGGCGGGGCCTACGTAGCTACGTCACTCTGTGAGTAGAACAGCATTAAATTCAGTGTTGTCGTATAGTAAACGGTGTTTATTTTTTTGTTTAAGGTGAATTTTACTTATTATTTGTTAAACTTTTATTAAAAATGAGGTGTGCTGTGTTTGGTTGTAATGTGGACAATCAATCACAAGGTTTCGATACGAATATCAAGTTTTTTAGTTTCCCAAAAGACAAAAAAAATGCGATGTGTGTGAAAACAATTATGTAAACGTTATCGCGCAGGCAATTTTAACGTTAACAACACTCGTATCTGTTCAACACATTGTAACAGCGACGATTATGAACGCAATCTGAAACACAAGCTGCTTGGATATTCTCCTAAAAATTTTCAATGCCTTAAAAAAAGATATTCCATAAAAAAATTTAGCCAAAGCGGGAAAAGGCAAGGTGGATTCTGGTAGAGAGCAACTAACTATTTTGAATGGGAAATAAGCCACAATTTTACTAAACAATGATTTTATTAATAATACGACGTCCAAATCGGATGCCGTTGTCAAAATACAAAAAATATTAATGAATTAAACAAAAATGTTGTTGCTTGGTAAAAAAATTTTCTAATAATTTATTTAATCTCACTCATTTATATCGGCAATTCAGACATAATGTATTATACATTTTAAAGTAGAAGAATTTAAAATGATATTGCCAATTGTTCATTCGATTACATGAAATTAACCCCAACTCAAGAATATTCGTCACAAAAAAAATCATAGCATGTGATCTGTCTTTAAAAATACAACCACATGCAACGGTGACAGTAAAATTCTCGCGTTAGAGATTCCATAGTAAACCACAAGGGAAAACCAGGAAAAAACCTCGTGATACAGTGATACCATCCCGACATCGTCAGTATTAGGTCTTACTTTAGTTTACTCTCAAAACTAATACCAGATTCTAATATAATACTTACGATAATAATAGTAAGACCTAATACTTACGATGTCATGATAGTATTACGAGGTTTTTTCCTGGTTTTCACTCGTGATTTACTATGGAATCTCTAATGCGAAAATTTTACTGTCACCGTTGCATGTGGTCATGTGGTTGTATTTTTAAAGACAGATCACATGCTATGACTTATTTTTGTGACGGATATTCTTGAGTTGGGGTTGATTTCATGTAATCGAATGAACAATTGGCAATATCATTTTAAATATTTCTACTTTAAAATGTATAATATATTATGTCTGAATTGTCGATATAAATGAGTCAGATTAAATAAATTATTAGAATTTTACGAAGCAACAACATTTTTGTTTGATTCATTAATATTTTTTGTATTTTGAGAACTGCATCCGATTTGGAAGTCGAAACGTTAATAAAATCATTTTTTTGGTAAAATTGTGGCTTATTTCCCATTAAAAATAGTTAATTACAAAAATGCCACAAGAAAATAGCTTCAGAACAACAGTAGACAGCAACGCTGTGTATTATACAGTATAATATATGTACCTAATGAGACGTATCTTGCCTAATAATAAAAAATCATGTTTGTAATTGATTTCTATTATTAGATTATGTTCTTAATAATTATATTTAATCATACTAAACAAAACAGCACTTCTCGAAAATTTCACAACTGATATTAAAAGCTAAAATCCCCAAATCATAATGGCAATGCATTCGAAATGTAAAGGATCTACTCACAACGTGACGTCATGCGCGACCTGAACGAAATTAGGAACGCTGCGTGTCATATCTTGGGTTATTGTATCATGGAAAACTTCAAATCATTTGCGTCTGAAACTACTTTTAACCGCACTTTTACAAAAGATTTTAAAATCTCCTTCCACACGCCAAAAAAGATCAATGTGATTTTTGTGAAAATTTCAAAAATGCTGATGAGGATAGAAAAAACAGTATTGTTGTGACGTACGAAAACCACTTGAAAGAAAAAGAACTGTCCAGAAATGAGAAAGAAAAAAACAAAAATGCTTACATAGATTTATCAATATTCGCCGTATATGACTTGCAAGCTGTGCTGCCAATGCCAAGAGGCCAAGTTTCATTATTTTTTTATAAAAGTAGAATTAACTGTTTTAATTTTACAATAAGCGACAGAGTCCGCAAAATTTCCCAAAAACTGACGTAAACCGCAGAAAAAACTTAGTAAATCAAATTGTAGTAACACAAAATATTTCATAAATAATGTCATAACTAAAAATAATATTTCATTTTGAACATTTTGCTTAAAACAATACCGTTTTAACTCAAAATTCTTAAATAACTTCATTGACAGTATTTTCATTTAACTAAGAGTACAAAGAAACTTCCTTTAATATTAATTAGAAACACATTATGTACTAATTTCTTGTTTACCTGCAATAGGAAATGAGTAATGAGTTTTTCGTTGATTCTGAAAAATCATCTTTTTTGAGTTACGACACTATTGTATTATTAGTGCGATATATCCAATCAAAACCTGTATATGTGATTTTCAAGTTGATTCTTAAAAATGAAAACTAAAATGAATAATTTAAAAAAATTAATATAAAACAACTAATTTGAGAAGAAAACTATGTATGAGTAACAAAATTGATATAAACTTAAGGTATATAGAATACTTGATTAGATATGGGATATTTAAATATTTTAGGTTGATCAAGCTTCGATTCACAAAACGAAGACAAACACGTGAGGATCAAAACTCTGTGTACTGTCTGTTGAGCGAGACGTACCTTAAGGTAAAGCCTTTCACATAACACCAGAACTAGATGTAGCGGCCTTCTTAATGAATGTACAGGTACACACACCCAAACTTATATGGAATCACCATGTATTTCAAAGTAATATTTATTTCTTTTGAAAAAACTTATTGTTGCGAAGAATAAAAGTTTTTATTGAAAATAAACAAATATATAAGACCATCGGATAGTACAGCTCGGTAGGGTATAGGTTATTTGCTTGAGTTGCAAATTGAAAAAAAAAAAAAACTAACTTTTGCGTCCAAAAACGAAAATATGCCTGATGTGGGGTTATAGAACTTACAACGAGGAAAGATTATTGGTCTTGTGGAGAAAGAGGGTTCTTAGAGGGGCATAGCTGTAGAGCTAGGCGTAATACAGGGCGTTCTGTCCAAAACCTATGCTAGGTAACAGGAACTAGGAAAGCTCAAAAGTAAAGCAAGGGAAAGTCGCCAAAAGTAATAACGGCTCTCCAAGATCGTTTAATTGTCCAATCAGCTGGAAGACACCCAACCATTTCTCACCTGCAGCTCCAAAGGTAGCGTTTGGAAGCTACAGGTGTAACTGTTTCAGCTGAAACGATAAGAAGGAGAGTTCGTACCAGGTAGTATACAGCAGGAGACAGTTATGGATTCTCGAGTTATCCAGGCAGCACAAGATTGATCGCCTAAATTGGTGTCTTCACCACCAAAACTGGAACATTGGGAATTGACAAAATGTGCTATTTTCAAAAAAAGTCAGGATTTGTGTAAAATCAGATGACCCATGAAATCGTGTACTTAGAGGTCGAGGAAGACAAGCAACAGAACGAAAACTGTCAGATCTGTTCACAAATATACAAGGGGAAGTGTAATGTTCTGGAGAGGAATTGTGATCCGTAAAAAACTCTTTTAATTTTCATCCAATCAACTTTAATTGCTCACAGGTATGTTGTTAGCCTGTAGTCAGGCTCTGGAGAGGTGGCAACAGGAGAAAATTTTATTTTATTGCATGATAATGGACTTCTACATGCCATTAGAGTGACTACAGACATCATTGAAGCAGACGGTATCCCTTGTTTGGAGTGGCCTGCTTGCTCACTCGAGCCTAATCCTATAGAGTATTTGTTGGATATGCTTAAAAGAACAATTAGAGCTCGCCGGGATAATCCACAAAACACCGCACGGCTAGTACAAGCTGCTCTTAAAGGATGGAGCAACCTACCACAACAAAATGTTGATAATTTGATTAGGAGCGTGCCCACGCAAACTGAAGCTTGCATAAGGACTAGAGGTGATAACACTGACTGCTACAAAATACAAAAAAAAAACAATTTAAACATTATTCGTTTTGCATTGAAATTTTGTTTTGTTTGTTAAATACTTTATTGTTTTATTTAATTGTTATGTATTTGTTATTAAATTGTTTTAAAATAAATATTGTTTGACTTCGTGTGTTTCTTTTTTTTTTAAATTCGCACGAAATAGTAAGAAATATCAGATGATTCCATATAAGTTTGGGTGTGTGTATTATTTCAGATATGTTGAGAACACTTGAAGGAGAAAATTATACTTTCAAATTTAAATAGCTGGTTCAACATCAATAAGTTGTTCTTAAACGTGTAAAGAAATATTTTTTAATATTTATTTCTTCACAAAATAAGAATAGTTTTTTCAACATAAATATAATCATTCCAATAAAGAAACTACAGAAAGAAAGAAATATATAAAGATTTTGGGTCTGGAATTCGATGGACACATATACCTACTAAAATAGATGGATTTATCTAATTTATTTTTAGAAAAACACAAGCCACATATAGTCCAGGGTAATAAGGATTTTCTCAGGACACTCAAAGATCCAGGTAGCTGACTACTTTTTTACGACGGTCCACCGTCGTTGTTTTGCCGTGCCACGTGCCCTACCCAGTTACACTTTACACAATTACACACTGTGTTAGAAAACAACATTAATATGGTAATATTCTGTGTGAAATAAGTACATCCAAGTTTACCAATGCGTTATTAATACTTGACAAAATGAAACACATACTTTGAATGCAGTATATTGTTCTTTTTCGTCAATTACACATGGTTTACAATTATATAAACAGTATAGTAATTTGCAGTTTACAATTTTGAAATGTATGTTTACTTGAGATGGATTTTTGACATGAACTTGAATTGACCAAGTTCTTGACTGATTTCGTATGCTTTTGATGACGCATAAATCTGGCGATTCCAACTATAATTAAATTATAACAAAATATTTGGTAACTATTCAATATGATTTCATTGCTAGTGAATTCTGTGGAATTATTTGTGGTTAGAAACCTCATTCTGTATCATTTATATTAGGTACTTATGTATGACAATACCGAAATATTAATATAAAATTCAGTATTATCAATATGTGCATCTAAATTTACGCACATAAAGTTCAATTACAAATTAATTATAATCAAATATTCCGAGAAAAATTAAAAGTTAATATATTTTACCGTGTCAGTCTAGTTTGCATAGATATGATTATTGTGCCATATCTTATACGATGCAGATATATTTTTTATTACCACAATAAAAGATATTAACGTACCTACTTACGCATATTTTGTATTCTTTTAAGATTATTTTTGTTATCTATTATATACATAATCAAAAATAGATCATTACAAATTGTAGAAAATGTGTTAATATTATTGTTGACATTGTTAAATCTGGTTTAAGTTAAACACAAACAATGGACTAACGAAAACAATATAGAGTTACCCAAAGACTAAATAAGGCAACTAGTTTTGGATGCAGAAATATCCACGCCATGTTCTAAAATTTACTTAATTGATTTTAGTTCAAAATTTAATAGTTTTCATGAAGTTAGAAAGACCTAAAAACTGTTTTCTGTTATTTCAACTAGTTTAGAATGCTAATTTCCTTTGCATAGTTATTTCAAACTATTTGGCCATAAACGCATGCTTTATTGTACGAATTGTGGGCGTCAGATAATAAACACTAATAAAAAGCAGCAGAACAGATAGAGCAGAATTGTTCTTTAAGTTTTGTTAACTACTATAAGAAATCTAAAGGTATGTACGTGTGTGTGTGTGTGCGCAACGTTTGTGTGCCACTTGAAAACACGTACTAACGCGTACTAATCTAACGAACCCGCCACGAACGCGTACCGCACACAAGGCGCGAAGTGTTCGGCGCGCATATCTATACGTACCTTAACGGTTATTAAGAAACCGTGTGTTTACTTTTAAATTATATATGAGTACACCCAATACATGGCAACACTGCCTCCCCGCTTCCCACAACCGAGTTGCGGGGATTTATTCAGAATTTGTCGATTCTACAGTGCAATGAATCTCATTTTCATAAGCAATGTTGCCGATTTTAGCGTTTCCTTCAGTCGCCTATCTCTAGCTAAACTAAACGTATGGTATTTGCATTCCATTGAAATTATGGTTCTTCTTCTTCTTTTTGTAGTGCCTATCCGTTTCGGATGCAGCACGTTTCGAAAAGCACTCGACAAATGGAATGGCGGTATTTCTATCGCAGGAAAGAAGATCTCAAATCTCAGATATGCAGATGATACAATATTAATAACTGCATCCGAAGAAGAAATGTGCAGCCTGCTGCAGCTAGTGGAAGCCGAAAGCAATAGATGCGGTCTCAAGATCAATAAACAAAAAACAAAAATTAGGATAGTAGATTATTCAAATTCATTTCAGACAACAGGAGCCTTAGACCAGTTTGAAGTGGTTAACGAGTTCAATTATCTAGGATACTACATCAGTAATACAGGATCTTGTGAAACAGAAATACGTAGGAGAATACACATGGCCAAAACGCAATGAGTCGATTATCGAAAATCTGGAAAGATCGCTCCTTGTCGAAGAACACCAAAATAAGATTAGTACGTGCCTTAATTTTTCCCATATTTACTTACGGATCCGAAACATGGACAATGAAATCGGACACAGAAAAAGGATTGACGCCTTTGAAATATGGTGCTGGAGAATAATGCTTCGGATCTCATGGACGGAACACAGAACAAATCACTCAATACTCCAAGAGCTTAATATTCAGACTCCACTTTCCTCTATTTGCCTCTCCACCGTCTTAAAATTTTTCGGCCATATTGCAAGAAGAAGTGATGATAATCTTGAGAGACTTATAATTTCGGAAAACGTTGAAGGGCGCAGAAGTAGAGGTCGCTCACCTACTCGATGGACGTATCAAGTACAGAAAGCCAGTGGAAAAACATTCTCTGAATCCATGAGGGAAGCTCAGGACAGAAGCCGATGGAAAGAGATAGTTGCTCGTATTATAGGGAATCACGACACTCAGCAATGAGGAAACGACTGAGGAAGGGAAGAATCCGTTTCAGATGTTGGCGACCATCTGTACTTTGCACACTGCTGCTCTAAAAACATTTGTGGTTGTTGTGTTGAACCACGTACGTAGATTCTTCAGCCAGGAAATCCTTCGCCTTCCTGGTCCTCGTTTTCCTTCTACTTTTCCTTGCAAGATTAGTTCCAGTAGTCCATATCTTTCGATGTTCCTCATGATGTGACCGAAGAAATTATAATTGGCAGTTCTCCATTCACGTAAATTATACGCAGACAAACAGACTTACATTTTTGAGGACTTAATTCGCCATCGAATGGAAGTCTCCTGTGATATACAGGTCACTACTAGAGTATACAGGCATGTTATGTTACTTCACCTGGACAAAGCTTTGACATGGAGAACCCATATATGAAAAAAGCGCCAACAGTTAAACTTAAAATTTCGTAAGCATTATTGGATACTGGGCAGAACAAGTTGTCTATACGTAACAAACTGTTGCTATACAATACAATACTCAAACCGGTCTGGACCTATGGGATCCAGCTATGGGGTACAGCAGCAAAATTAAACATATTCATAATGGAAAGATTACAATCTAAAGTGTTACGCTCTATAACAGACGCCCCATGGTTCGTGTCAAACAAAGACATTTATTGTGACCTAGAAGTACCTACGATCAGTGAAGTGATAGTTCAGTGCAGTGTTCGGTACATAAAACGCCTAGAAAGCCATCTAAATGCTCTGGCAATAAATTTGCTTGATAATAGTCAACAAACTCACAGACTAAAACGTAAAAATCCACTGGACCTTATTTATAAATAAGTTTTATAACTCACCATAATTGTGTTTATATTTTAGATATATGTATATGTATTGTTTGTAAATGCGAAATGTATGTTTGTATGTAGCATATTATCGGAATGTCATGTTTGTTCCATACTAGAGGTCCAGTCAATGGACTGACCTCTCTAACGTCAATTTTTTTTACTTCAAACCCCAAACGCTTATTGTTAGAATTTTTATAACTAACAGATTGCTGAATAAACGTTTAAAAAAATGTTATGTTACTATAACGGTCATATAGATAAACAGCGAGATACTTCATTTCAGTTCGAGTTTCCTCAAGTCTTTCTGATTAGAGATAACACCTCGAAACCCATGTAGGAAAATGGGAGAACTCGAAGTGAAGAGAAATGCAACGGTCTACTTTCATCTTAACGTCTTTTCTCTACGTGAAGGTACAAATGGTGGGGTTTTGCAAGGGTAAACCGTAGATGTATTAAGGAATAAAAGGCAATTCTTAACATCGTTCAATAGCTTTCAGTAAGCTTGGAGTTGGTCGTCCAACCATAAATACATATTTCTGACTATTTGGGGGGTCATCATTACGGTGCAGCCAAGTCAGAATCAGGAGCAATTAACTTGTGAAAGTATCACTACAGAAGCAATGCGACTATTTGTGACACGAATGTCAGAAGACTTAAACGACAGAGAATATAATAATAATAATTATTTCTTGTGTACAGATCGTCGTCGTCGCGGCAAAAGTCACTAAGTCCAAAATAACAAATATGGGAAAACGAACATTTAGTGACTTCTGCGTGACAACAAAATGGTAATTTTGGACTTATGCATGTGACTTAGGCAACTATCTCTACGTACTTTCTAGGACTTCGTTATTTCTGCCAGACTATGAAAATTGATATTGTGAATCGATCAGGACACAGGAACTCAATTTTAACAAAAGTGGACTTAGTGAGATTTGCCGTGACGAGGACGAGATATTCAGACATGTTTGAAACCAAATCAAACAAAGATAGAAAGACCAGAAATAAGCTAAAAAGAAGTATATGGATCCTTTAGCCACAAGCCACAGGTACTTAGGAGTATCTGGGGTAACGTATTAATTCGATATAGTAGTAGAAATTTTGTATAGAGCATTATAATTATTCTTCTTCTTTAAGTGCCGTTTCCCAATCAGAGGTTGGATATCATCATCATTATCTTTACTTTATCTACCGCTGCTTTGAAAAATTCTATACTAACTGCATTTAAACCAGTCATTTAAATTCTTTAAGCAGGATACTCTCCTTCTTCCTATACTCCTTCCTCCTCTTAGCTTTCCTTGTATTATCAGCCTTAGGGTCGATTTCTCATACCTGGGTTAATCTATGGTTCAGTTGAAAGAAGGTCACCGGTGAACTTCGGTTTTGTTTGGAATGCGTTTCTCATTGTAATTGCACGTTCTACAGCTTTCGAGAAATGCCCAGAGATGGCAAAAGGTAAAAAACTATCGCCATTTTGTACGACCTTTTTTATGCTGTTTTTGAATAAAGTTAAATTTAAGTATTTATAGTCAAATAGTCATTTTAATAATTATAAATAAATGTAATAAAAACAAAAATGTAATGTTATCGTTTATCGTTAGGCTTAATATAATAAAATAGGTTATATTTATATTATGACAGCGTTACATTCAGATAATTGTGGCAACTGCGCTAACCTGGGTTAGTTGAAGGTGGTTGAAGCTTCTGTTCGACTACGAGTTTCTGGTGCAGTAGAGCTGTTTGAATGAAGAGCATGAGTGAGTTCGGAACCAAGGCTGTTCATAAATAAATCAAAAACAAAGATTATGATTAATGAGTTAATCATTCTACTTTAATTTTTAAAATACTTTTTATTTAAAAACTAATTTCAAAATTAAACGGTCATAGTTTTCCCATTCCCTTAGGCCAAAAATATTTAGCTACTACATTGTCATGTTTTAACGTTTATGCAAACTTAATGCAAACAACCATATAGTCATCGAGAGAGCGCAGTTGCCACAATTATCTCACTGTACATTCCCTATGTCCAGCTGAACCATTTACGTACTGTATATATACTCTGTGTTTGCTATCTATACAATTGATCTGTAATTACCAAAATATCATAAACGAATTACGCGTCACGCAATCTTTTAAGAACTTGAACGTAAAATTGTTTGATAATTGCCTGCTGTCCTGGAGCATATTCATGGTGGGTAGCCGTCGTGAGAAATTTTGGAATGAATTTGGCACATTGAATTTGATAGTCATTCTTAACTTCCCGGTTAGAATTCCCAAAACACAAGTTTTCGGAATTCCTAGATAGCTTTCTAGTTTCAGTAAAGTCATACAATGATCTTCTTTAATCGCAAGAAGCGGGTCACGGTTGAAAAACGGACGGCCAGTTTTAAACCAGTTGTTACACATTCATCTCCAAAGGGCTTTTGTATGATTTGAATATTTTTCTCACAATTTTTTTCGAGCGTAAACCAAATTTAATGCAAATTAGTTTTCTCTCGTCCTCTTCCGATCATTTTCAGCCATGACAGTATACAGCAAATTCGTTAAATTCGGTAAAAAAGTTACTCATTACACTTACATATTATATCTCCGTAGAGTACGATCCAATGTTTTGATACGGAGTTTTGGATACTTTTGAAACTGACTTCGTATAATTGGAAAACGGAATCTCAAATTCAGACTTGAAATGAGTGCTACTTCTTCTTCTTCTTCTTATGCAATCCACTAATGGATGTTCGCGATCACATTTGACCATTTTTCTCTATCCCTTGCAGTATGTATTAGGTCTCCTATGTTTTTTAGTCCTGTCCATTGTTTGACATTACGGAGCCATGACATTTTCTTCCTGCCCACTCCCCTTCTTCCTTCGATCTTTCCTTCAATTAAGGTTTGCAGAAACTGGTATCTTTCATTTCTAATTAGGTGCCCCAGGTATGCCGTTTTTCTCTGTTTAATTGTGCATAGCAGTTGTCGTTCTGTACCAATTCTTCTCAGGATTTCTTCATTTGTTATTCTTGCGGTCCAGGGAGTTTTAAGGATTCGTCGATAGATCCACATCTCAAATGCCTCTAGCTTATTCATTGTGTTTAATTTTTAAAGTCCATCCTTCCATGACATATAGGAGCACCGACCATGTATAGCATTTTGTGAATCTTAGTCTTAGGTTTAGGTCAAAGTCAGAGTTCGTAAAGACGTTTCTGAATTTCATGAATGCACTTCTGACCCTTTCTATCCGACATTGAATTTCCATGTCCGACATCCAGTCTTCACATAGCCAGGTTCAAAGGTACTTAAACTTTCTTACGCGCTCTACATCTTGGTTGCTATATGTAGTCTTGCATTTTGATGTTGACATAATTGACAGCTGATTATAAGGAACTTCGTCTTTTTTATGTTGATGCTAAGTCCCATGTTCTCGCTAGGCTCTCCAATTTTATTAAGAAGGTTTTGGAGGTCTTCTATATTGTCTGCTATTAAGACTGAGTCATCCGTATATCGTATATTATTGACCCAGGTACCATTTACTTTGATGCCGCTTTCGCATTCCTCAATAGCTTCCTGGAAGATACTTTCTGAATATAAATTGAACAATAGTGGGGAGAGAATGCATTCCTGTCTTACACCTCTGAGAATTTTTTGAGCTTACGTTGTTTCATTATCCACCTTGATGACAGCTGTTTCATTCCAGTAAAGAGCTTCTATGCAACGAATGTCTTCTTGATCTATGTCGAGTTGTTTTAATATATGTACCGAGTTTATGATGTTGTACTCGATGGAAGGCTTTTTCATAATCTATAAAGCACATCATTACATCTTTCCTTTGATCGTAGCAGTTCTGAGCTAGCACCTGGGTTGCAACTAGTGCTTCCCTGGTACCCAGGCCTTTTCGAAATCCAAATTGTGAGCAACCAATAACCTTATCGCACTTTGTGGAGATTCTGTAGTGAATAACTTTGAGGAATATTTTTAAAGAATGGCTCATCAGACTTATCAGTCGGTGGTCTTGACACTTTGTTGCGTTGTTCTTTTTTGGCAAAGGGATAAAGGTAGATACAAGCCATTTAACAGGGAATTTTCCTTTTTTATAGATTTGGTTGAAAAATCTTTGGAGTATCGTAATTCCCTCTTCATCTAACAATCTGAGTAACAACAGGAATTTGATCAGGTCCAACTGCTTTCCCGTCTCTCGAGGTATTTATTGCTCTAGTAATTTCTTCAATTGTGATCTCGGGACCAGATAGGTTGTTAATATCTATCAATTGTTCCTGAACGACTTCTATCTCAGGCCTCTCGTCCGCAAAGAGATTTTTGATGTATTTTTCCCATATGAGTTTCCTCTCTCTATCATCTTGTGCCATTTTTTCTTGTTCATTTTCTAAGTTAGAAAACTTCTTTTTCTGTATATTCCAGCTACCTCCTTTAGTTTCTTATGTAGATTGTGGTCATCATGTTGTTTTTGTAACTGTTCCATTTCCTCACACTGTTTTTTAGCCACTTATTTTTTACCGTTCTTATCTCTCTTCTTATGCGTTGTTGTTGTTTTCGATATTTGTCTCGGTTCCCTTGGTTTTTATGTTTTCTTCTTTCTTCGAACATTGCCAGGATTTCGTCAGTGATCCAACTTTTTTTATATATTTTTTGTTTATAACCTAATTCTTTTTTAACTGTATCCGTCATTGTTTCCTCTATGGCTCTCCATGTGTTATCCAAATTAACTTCTCTTTCTAGTTCTACTTTCTCTTTCTAGTTCTACTTTTGTATTCTTTGTTAGTTCTTTGTTTAATTTCATACTTATTCTAGTATTCTCATCTTTAAGTTTAGCATAGTCTATTGTTGGTTCTGGTTTGCGTCTCCTCATATTAGTGATTTTTATTTTTAATTCTGCTAAGAGAAGGACATGGTCTGATGGGACATCGGCGCCAGAGTATGTACAAGTTCTAGTTATTGATGATCCAAATCTTTTGTTAACCATTATGTAATCGATCTGGTTTCGAACTATACTCTCGGGGCGGTCCGCTGGGGCTTTCCATGTTTATAAGCGTCTAGGTGGTAGCTTGAACCAGGTATTAGATATTTTCATATCTTCCTCTTGGCAAAATTGATACAGTCGTTCGCCTCGGTCATTTCTCTCTCCCAGGCCGTACGGGCCTATTAAATCGTCGTCTCTACCTCTCCCTATCTTGGCATTAAAGTCGACCATTATGGGGTTTACTTCATGTCTCTTAACGTTACTAAGCAGTTGTTTAAGTTCTTAGAACATTTCTATATCTTCTTCTGTTGAGTCCGATGTTGGGGCATAAACCTGAATTATGTTGATATTGACTGGACTGGCTTTCAGTTTGAGTAAGGCCATACGGTCTGAGAGTGGGAAGAACTGTATTACCGATGCAGATAATTTACCTACTCCCTTTCTGTGGTTTTTATCCTGGTTTCCAGAATAGTACATAACTGCCCCTTCGACAGCACACCTTCCTACATCTGGCCACCATGTTTCTGCTATCTCCAAGACATCTTTTTTCAATCTCTTTACTTCTTGGATTACGTTAGTCAGCTTCCCAGCTTCATACAAACTTTGCACGTTCCATGTTCGGATCTTCATTTTACTTCGTAAGTTCAATTGGGTTAGGCTTTTATCATTTAACCGTGTTCCCCCGGAGATCCGGGGAACTGTTACAGACATATAAATTTACTGATACCACATTAAAACTTACAACAACGTTTAGAACAAATGAACTCAATGAACGATGCAAATCCCTAGGAATACCTAGAAGACGAACAACGAGGGTTCTTGTCAGAAATATTTTTAACGTCTTTATGTATGACTCTAATGAGATACTATATTTGTTCCCAAATGCCACACACATAGATAAACAGATAGATTCAATGACTGCGCAATTGACAACTTGCTGCACTGGTATCACCATGTTGTTTCTGCGCTAGTGAATTTGTCAGAGATATCTCGGGTCTACGAGAGGGTTTTAATTGGTAGGTGACGTGGCAATGGGCATTAAAAATTAAAACGAAGTGGAAGGAATGTATTAACAGAATTATAGAAGAAGGAAGACTTTTTCGGACCGTCCTCGAAAAAGGTGGGGCCACAACCTAAGTACCTAGTAGGTAGCTATATGAAAAGAAAAGCAGTCAATTTGTCTAAAATCAAGATAGAAGAAACAGAAAGCTTTGTTTGGAAACTACAGGTAAGAAAGAATAAGTAGAAAACAAGTAGTGAAGAAGTACTAGTAATTCCTATGCATTGTTTTGTTGTCAGCGCCCTTCCGGTAGGCATCTATGGAGGAGTATCACTGAGCCGCAACCCTTATCCCTTGCCGTACTGCTCCCCCACAGACCGATCATAATACCCGATATTATTACACTAATCGAGAACAAATCACAAATCTAGTATTGAATTACACTAAGGAGCTTTCCATCGGAGATATAAATATTGTTTCTAGTTTCAGGAAATACATAAATATGTTTATTAACTTGATTTTCATTTTAAAGCGAGAACGATTATCCTCATTAAGTATTTTAAATTTGCATTAAAATAGCATTTCAAAAAGCGGATTTACTTCCTCTGGAACAGTTGAATATACTACTAAACAATTTATAGCTCTTTTTATAAACTAATAAATTATTACACCAATTAAATTGACAGCAAACAAGTTTAATACCTCATTCCGAATCCCTCTCGACCAATCACGATGGGCGCTTATGCTTTCACGATGGCTGACTAATGCTGGAGAACCTGATTCACAAATCGCTGTTTTTTTTATGATTATCGACAATTCTCTACGGGTTACACAGAAATATTCACATTTAAACGTGTCCAGTATTGTTATCTCCTAACATTTTGAAAAATAACATAACTTATGGTTTCGTATAGATAGGCAGGTATTCTTTTGATTTATTTTTTATAGATTACGACGAAGCATGTGAGGTTGTGAGGATATCTCACGGTGACCTTTTGGACAACGAAAGAAATCATAAACTATTGGATTAAATCGGCTGAAAAGGCAACTGGAGAAGGGGCAAAGGATACGTTTTTATTATTACTTGGTATTTATTGGTACTATTCAGAGTTATGCGTAATTATTTACAATTATAGTGATCCCGAATAAAGTACATGCCTCCTAGTGGCGGGATACGGGCAACAATACATTGGCTTATAGGGCAGTCATTACAGTAGGGATCCTGGCCTATACAGAAAAATTCAGGCGGGTGTGGGGTAATACTGCACTTTGGTTTCATTGGTGGTGTATTGGCTAAACGTGCAGAGCAGGGTATGGTGCTGATAGAAAAGGCATTCAGGCATCAAATATCCAAACAAAATCTTTTCAGGCCATAATAATGAAAATACCTTCTCCAATGATATAAAAACTTATACTGAAATGATGGCATCTCCTGAGGTAAAATATGCCGGAAGTAAAATGAGCCTCCGTTCGGATTTCCGGGTGAGGACTATCTCAGGGGGAACACCATTGCAGGTGAGAAAAATCAGAATAGGGTCGTGGAATCTTGGTAGTCTTACAGGTAAGAGTCTAGTTTTAGTCTTACAGGTAAGAGTTAGTGGATGCGCTCAAACGAAGGAGAGTTCAAATTGCTTGTATTCAAGAAACTAGGTGGAAAGGACAAAGGGCGAAATAACTAGATGAAGGTTACAAATTGTGGTATGCAGGGAGTAGTAATACTAGATATGGAGTTGGTATAATTGCTGACAGTGAAATGAAAGATAACGTAGTGGAAGTTGTAAGAACGAGTGATAGAATGATGTCAGTGAAATTTGTAATTGATAAAGAGGTATTGAATGTTGTGTGTGTGTATGCTCCTCAAACAGGTCTGGGTGAGAATGAAAGAAGAGCTTTTTATGACCAATTAGGAGACGTCCTGAGTGATATTCCGTCAGATAAGAAAGTTATAATAGGAGGTGATTTCAATGCACATGTGGGCCAAGCCTAGGCAGGATACGAAGCAATACATGGGGGATTAGGCTTTGGAACTACAAATGAAGCTGGAGATGATATGCTTGAATTATCAATAGCACTAGATATGGCGATTGTTAACACATTCTTTAAAAAGAGAGAAACTCATCTTATTACGTACAAAAGTGGACAACATCAATCCCAAATAGACTATTTCATGATAAGGAAAGAAGACATACGTGAATGCAAGGACTGCAAGGTAATAGTTAGTGAAACAGTAAGCCAACAACATAAGCTGCTTGTTCTGGACATTGAAGTAAAAAGGGAAGCTAAACCAAAATATCGGAGAGGACCACAAAAAATCAAGTGGTGGATGCTAAAAGATGAAAAGGAAGGCCTATTCAGGGAAAGAATAGTAAACAAAATATGTTGGAACATGAAAGGAAGCCCTAATACAATTTGGAGAAAAATGGCCAGTAGTATTAGAGAGACTGCTATTGAAATACTTGGGAAAACGTCAGGAAAAAAGTTTGCGGATAAAGAGACTTGGTGGTGGTCAAACGAAGTACAAGGAAAAATAAAAGTGAAGGGAAAATTATATAAAAAGTGGCAAGAAACCAGATCCGACACAGATCTTCAAAACTATATGGTGGCAAAAAAGGAAGCGAAAGTAGCAGTAGCAAAAGCCAAAGCAGAAGCGTATTCAAACCTATATGATCAACTGGATACCAGGGAAGGCGAAACGAAGATATATAAAATAGCCAAACAGAGAGCAAAGAAAGCAAAAGATTTTAATCAGATTAGATGTACCCGAGATGAAAATAATAAAATACTAGTTCACGAAAAGGATGTCAAGAAGAGATGGAGAAAGTACTTTGACAGCTTATTAAATGAAGAATTTGACAGACAGCCTGTAGAGTAAACGGAGACAGTAGCAACAATGGTCACCAAAATAACAAACGAAGAAGTGGCTCAAGTTCTTCAAAAAATAAAGAAAGGAAAAGCGGTAGGACCAGATGATATTCCTAGGTAAGTATGGAGAGCATTGGGAGAGACAGGAACAAGGTGGCCAGCAGGTTTATTTAATAGAATTATGGAAGTTGGACAAATGCCAGACGAATGGAGAAGCAGTATACTAGTACCTGTCTATAAAAACAAGGGAGATATACAACAATGTACAAACTGGCTATAAAACTGTTTAGCCACACCATGAAAATATGGGAAAGAGTAACTGATAGACGGATACGTGAAGAGACCGAAAAATCCGAGAATCAATTTGGCTTTATGCAGGGCAGATCAACAACAGATGCAATTTTCATTATAAGGCAGTTAATGTATACAGGAGTAAAGGAACAAACGCTCATATGGTATTCATTGATCTTGAGAAAGCATATGATAGAGTTCCTCGAGAGATTCTGTAGTGGGCACTCAATAAGAAAGGAATCCCTGGTGAATATGTAAAGATTGTGAGGGATATGTATGAGGGAGTAACGACTAGTGTTAGGACAGGTGTGGGAGAGACTGATAAATTTCATGTGAAAGTAGGATTGCACCAAAGCTCTGTGCTTAGTCTGTATTTATTCTCATTAGTTTTGGACCAGATAACAGCGAAACTACAGGGTAACATTCCATGGTGCTTAATGTATGCTGATGATGTGTTAATAGGAAATAGTGAAAGAGACTTAGAACAAAAACTGGAACAGTGGAGGCAAGCTCTGGAGGAAAAAGGTTTAAAACTTAGTAGGACAAAAACAGAGTATTTGGAATGTTCATTTAAAAATGGAGTTACTACAAATAAAATGGTATCTTTGGATGGTGAACTGATTGTAAAAAGAAATAGTTTTAAGTACCTGGGATCGGTATTACAAAGTAATGGAGAAATAGATGGAGATGCATGCAGTAGAATTAGGGCTAGATGGATGAAGTGGAAAGAAGCGAGTGGTGTGTTGTTTGACAGAAAAATTCCAATGAAGCTGAAGGGAAAATTCTATAAAACAGCCATAAAGCCGGCTATGATGTACGGAACTGAATGTTGGGCAGTGAAGAAGGAAGAGGAACAACGAATGCATTTGGTGGAAATGAGAATGCTTAGATGGATGAGTGGAGTGACAAAGAAGGATACAATTAGAAATGAGTATATTAGGGGAAGTCTAGGTGTGGCACATATTGATGCCCAAATGAGAGAGCATAGGTAAAGATGGTTTGATCATGTTCAACGTCGAGACGTTAATCACCCAATACGAAGAATAGCTGAAGTGCAGATTCCTGGAAGGAGTAGGAGAGGAAGACCAAAGAAGACCTGGGGGGAGACGATAAGGCGGACATGTTGGGAAAGGGGATTGACAGTGATGACCCAAGATAGAATTGTGTGGAGAAATGCAATTAGGGAAGCCGACCTCGCATAGGGATAAGGCAAAGAGAATGATGATGATGACTAGGGGTCGCCAAATTCTTGAAAATTTCAAGATCTTGTCTTGATTTCAAGACAAGATCAAGACAAGAAGTAATTTTAGATTTCAAGACAAGACAGGAAATTTTATGTCAATGCCAAGATTTCTTGTCAAGAAATCAAGAAATCTTGAAATATCTTGACTAGATAATAATGAAAACTCTAAAACGTATTTATTTGTGAAAAACATAATATATTTTAACATAAAATAACGTACCTACTTTAATGTATTGAACACTTTTTTGATTAAAACGATTTACAAAAATGTAAATCATGTAAATGTAACATAAATTTTTTAATCGGAATTGATAAACCATGAATTAAGGCAGATAATACTTCTTATGGAGTCAACGTCTAGCCGATTTCTTGACTTTGAAAAAAAAAGCTGCTCTTGAAAATAGTCTTTAAGCAGGTACACATGTTGTTAGCGTTCCGAGAAAATCATTGGCCATTTTCGATAATTACCGGTAGATATTTTCGTGTCTTCTATACCAATCAAGTATATTCTCAGTTTCAGCATCTTCTGACCTAGGCTCATTTAAGTATTTTTCGGCTCTGGTATTGAGTTCTATAGGTCATTCTGGGATCTATTAGGCCGTGTTAGCACGCAACGCAATAAAAAGGTCGCCAGGGAATCACCGGACCAGGTAATGAAGAAATTTCAAGATCTTGAAATTTCTTAAGTCAAGACAAGATATAAGATGTCAAGAAAACGTCAAGACAAGATTTTTTAAATTTCTTGATTTTTTCTCCAAGACAAGACAAGAAGTTGTTATCAAGACAAGAATTCTTGTCTTGTCGACCCCTAGAAATCACGCACTAAATCATTTAAGTCTTGCTGATCAAATCCCATCTACCTCAGTCAGTCAGCGTCAGCCAATAGGAGAGCAATAGAGCTTCCGATGATCCATACTAGAATAGATTGTGGGATAGAAAAAAAACTTGACGTGATAGAGAAAAACTTATAACAGTTTTGAAACCAGCATGCCTAAATACCTATAAAAAATTTCAAAAATCAAAGTAAACACAATTTATTTTTCAAATTGTACCTAATTAGATACATACTTATAACGATGATCGAGTAGTCAAAACAAACCAATAAAAGAGCTAATACACTTAACAAAAAATACCTCCTTCTTTATCTACATCTACTTTAATACCAGTATCTGTTATAAGAGTACTTAGTTAAAATAGTGAATACATTAACAGCAATTTAAAAGTGTGTTTGTACATTACCTTTATTTGTCCACATATTATTAAACAACAAAACACCAATAACAACAAACAACTTAATACGTCGCGTCCACTTTACGTCGAGTACATATCCGCACTAAAATCTTTTGTAACCTCTTCAAAGCCAAATATATAATAAACTATAAAACTGATTAAAAATTAAATACCTAAATGTACCCCTATCCTACATTAAAATTCTGATAAAGACTGATTAGATAAATAAAGGAAGGTTGAACAAAGGAATACGTCGATAATAGAGAAACTCTTGTCAATTGTAAATAAAATTTTACTTCATTGAACTGATAATGTACAGCACAAAGTCGTGAATTTTTTAATAAACGAATAATGAATTAGGGGGTGTCGTTCTGCGACGAAGCTTGAATCATATTTACTTTTTATGATATTTTTCTGCTGACTCCAATTGGGACAAAATAATATTTTATTTAGAAAGTGTCTATGAGACAAACAACTTTGTCAGAAAAAGTTGGAAACAGAGTCGAATCAGCCTACTTGTCACCTACAGTTCCACAAAAAAATCTAGAAATTTAAAATATAGGGTGTTTTTTATAGGTATAGAAATGTATGTTTACAACACTTTTTGAACCGGCAGCCATTTTGACAGCTGTCATGTGATTTATGTTTAGTTTGGTTTGGCATGTCAGCATGAATATACTGGTGCATGAACAACGCTTCCAAATTGCTCAAATTTATTTTGAAATTCTGTTCGAAATATGTATCGCGCACTATGTCCATTTTATGGTCACCATAAAAGTCCATCAGAGCAATTAATTCGATAACTCTTGAAGGTTTTCATTCCACATTGACTCTAAATCAGCGGTTCTCAATCTTTTTGAGTCATCATCATCATCATCACACAGCCAAATTTGTCCACTGTCGGACATAGGCCTCCTCAATATGTCTCCACCCTTCTCTGTCCTGGGCAGCTGCAATCCAGTTTGTCGCTATTCTCTTAATATCGTCGGTCCATCTGGTAGGTGGTCTTCCACGACTTCGTTTGTCCCCCTTGGCCGCCACTCTAAGATCTTCCTTGTCCATCTGTTGTCTCTCTGTCTTGCGAGGTGTCCTGACCATTTTCACTTCAACTTCGTAATGCGCTTTATGATGTCTTCCATTCCAGTTATTCGCCGTAACTCATCATTTCGTATTCTGTCTCTCAAAGTTAAGCCAAGCATGGATCTTTCCATTTTTCGTTGTGCTACATGTAATTTTCTTATTAATGTTTTAGTCAGTGTCAGTATTTCAGCTCCATAAGTAAGCACCGGAAGTACGCACTGGTTAAATGCTTTTCTTTTTAGCTTTATTGGGATGTTTTCCTTGAACACGTCTCTTAGTTTGCCATACGCTGCCCATCCTAAAGCTATTCTTCTAGATAATTCGCATGTTTGGTTGTCTCTAATTATTTGTATTTCGTGGCCCAGATAGATGTATTTGTGAACTGTTTCGATATGGCAGTTTTCTAGTGTCAGTGGTCCGCTAGATACTAAATTGGTCATCATTTTAATTTTCCCAAAGTTTATTTCCAACCCTACTTTTTGAGAAACTCGTTGTAGTTCTTGCAGCATTTTGTGGGCTTCCTTTAAGTCGTCGGTTATTAAAAGTATATCATCTTCAAATCGTAGGTGGTTCAGCCTTTCGGCATCGACATTGAAACCTCTGTTTTCCCATTCTAACATCTGGAATGCATGCTGCATTACGGCATTGAATAGTTTTGGTGACATGTTGTCTCCTTGTCTAACTCCCCTTTTTAGTTTTATTTTTTGAGTTTGGGTATAGAGGTTTATTGCTGTTATGGCATTTGCATCATCATCATCATCTTGGTGCTACAGCCCTTAGAGGGCCTCGACCTTCTCAAGCTTTCTACGCCATTCTGTTCTGTCCCTTGCTTGCATTTTCCAGTTGCCGACTCCGATCTTCTCGGCATCCTGTGTTACCCCGTCCATCCACCTCAGCTTTGGTCTACCCATTTGCTTATACGAGGGCTTATACCCTCGTATATGTTGAATAATGTTGGAATATCGGTAGTAGATTCTACAATCTCTCAAAGCTCTTAAGATGGCTACTATTTCGATAGTGTCAAAGGCTTTTTTGTAGTCAACAAATACTAGAACTAGCGGCCGGTTGTACTCCACAGTTTTTTCGATTAGGACCTTTAGGCAAGTTATATGGTCATTTGTACCATACCCAGGGCGGAAACCTTTTTGAGTCATGTACCACCAAATACTTTTTATTATTTTCAGTGCCAACTAACTGAAATACCTTCTAGCTAGGAGATCTAATTAGCTATAATAGTGGTGCTGATTTTGGCTGTTTTTCCGTTTTGTGTACCACCTCAATTAATGATATGTACCACAGATTGAGAACCGCTGCTCTAAATGATAAAAGATAATATGCATCCATAGATACTAGACAAGGCGGAAACGGCGGGTTCGTTGGGAAAAATATTTCCATGAGATATTTTTGCATAATCACATTCGTGAGACATCCCAGAATAAGGTTCAAGAAGTCGCCCACGAGAAAAGTGGGCCAATTTTTTTTTAACAATTTTTTTTTAATCAAATTGCAAAAATCAATATTTTGGCCCGGACTAATTTTTTTTTAGGTTTTTAGGACCATTCTGGACAAAAAAGGTCTCTTATTTTTCTCTAAAGTTGATCTTTTTCGAGTTATAAGCAAGTTAAAATTTGAAAAACGCGAAAATGGCCATTTTTAAGGCTTAATAACTCGGTCAAAAATTATTATTTTGAAAGTCAGAAAGTGACTAAATCAAAGTTTAAAGTCGCCGTTACATGATCCTGAAGAAATCTGTGTCATTAATTTACTACTAAGCTGTTATTTTTAATTAATAACAATGAGTGGTTGTATCGTATTGACGCTGCTGTAAATGTGAGTGCGAGTAAGATGCACAATTGGACTGCTGGAATAGCTTCTCTCTCGCACTCAGCATTTACAGCCCCGCACACGTGCATGGCGCTTATTATTATTACTTAAAAATAACAGCTTAGTAATAAAATAATGACAAAAATTTCTTCAGGATCTTGTAGGGGGGGCTTCAAACTTTGATTTAGTCATATATTGACTTTCATAATAATAACTTTTAACCGAGTTATTAAGCCTTGAAAATCGCCATTTTTCGTTTTTTTCAATTTTAAATTGCTTATAAGTCGAAAACGATCAACCTTAGTTGTTAAAAAAAATTGGCCCACTTTTCACTTGGGCGACTTCTTGAACCTTATTCTGGGATGTCTCACGAATGTGATTATGCAAAAAAATCTCATGGGAATATTTCTCCCTTCGAACCCGCCGTTTTCGCCTTGTCTATACGTCGTTCTGTACGTACAGAAAAAGTTGTTGCTGCTGTAGAGCGTAGCATATAGGAAGACCTGAATCAGTCTATACAACATCGTGCACAGCAGTTGGCGATGTGTCCATCCACTTTATGGAAGATTTTGCGAAAAGATCTTGGTTTGCGTGCTTACATAATCCAACCCGTGCAAGCACTGAAGCTACACGATCACTTAGCAAGGCGTAGATTCAGTGAATGGGTCCAAAACGAAATAGCCGTTGATCCCGATTTTCATAAGCGACTTATTGTTAAATGGCTACGTCAACAAACAAAACTACCTATACTACTATACTACTATATACTACTACATTTGGAGTGAAGGTAATCCTCAAGTGTATGTTGAGACACCATTACACCGATTGTGTGATTTATGGGCCCGTGGAATCATTGAGCCGTACTTCTTCAAAAACGTTGCTGGCCAGAACGTTACAGTAAATGGTGATCACTAAAGTCCGGATTATAAGCATGACAGAAAGGTCAAAATAAGCACTTATATGAGCCAAAATGTCGCAAAAATAAGCAAAGTTCTTATGAAATAAGCAAGGTTCAAGAAAAAAACGTGTAAGTAAACATGGATATAACGATATAAATATGAATAAAGGACATTAATATTAAATTACATTTATTTTTAATTATCGTATTATTAACAATAAATAAAAAATTACCAAAGTATAATATAATAAAAAAAAATCGAAAAATAATTAACATATTATAGTTATTTTTCTAACTAGTGCGGAAAATGATACTTTCTCGCACGAGACTGCCGTTGACCCGAACGACGCGATAGCGGAGTTCGGGTAAGCAGTCGAGTGCGGGGAAGACACTTTCCGCATGAGTTAGGAACAATATTTTTTCTAGGGCCGTACGTTTGGAAAAAAGCCACAAAAAATAGAGTTATATAAATTTGTATTTAGAAGTGAAAATACACAAATTAATTCTTTGACAAGGTTGTCAAAACCAAACTTTCAATATAATGGGTTACCACGACGATGATATTGGTTTCCATGACGACGATTCAAAACCATTGTTATTGTCTACAGTCTACAGTGATCTGACTTTTAAATATTATGTCAAAATAATTTTATTTCATTGAACTATCGCGCTAATTTCATTAAAACATGAACTCAATAAGATAAATTTGAAATAAATTAGTAAATAATATCTACATATTAGTTTATTGCATGTATTATAATATATTATAATGCTAAATTACAAGGTGCCGTGCGGGAAAGTGCAACTTTCGGAAACGAAATGCGTGCGTGAAAGTGGCTCTTTTAGCACGGCCGTAGAAAAATATATTTTTTATTCATGGCCATTAGCATAAAAACTATTAACAATAATATGTTTTTCAAAATTTTCTTGTATAAATCTATGTCTTCTATCTGTATACATATATATTTATACGTAGAAAAAGTTCTTTCAACATCTGCAGATGTGATTGGTGCGTATTTAAATTTAGACAAATGTACCGGTATTATTTTACAAAAATATATTAAAGGACATCGCACACATCTTATGGAAAATATAATGTCACTCAAATTCAATAAAATTTATACGAATAGATTCGTTTTAAATTAACGGTCAAATCTTATCATTGCGCCAACTCTATATTTTCAATAATAAGAGCAGAAATTGATATAAATAAATCTGAAATCAAATGGGTACGTACATAAGTTGAGAGAGAAAAAATATTTTAAAATACCCAAATTGTCGGTACTTCATAAATCAGCGGATTAGTTTCACTAATCCGCTTAGGCCCAGCGGGACTTAAGCTCTTTTGAATAGTACCCAGAGCAATAGTGATTGTAACTGACACTTTTACTGACTCCAAAAATGTGATTTCGATAAACTTTAATTGCAATTTGCGCCGTAATTAATCATAATTAAGAGTTGGCGCAATGATAAGATTTGACCGTTAATTTAAAACGAATCTATTCGTATAAATTTTATTGAATTTGAGTGACATTATATTTTCCATAAGATGTGTGCGATGTCCTTTGGGCTGTCTGCAGACAAATATTAGTTTATTACATGACAGGTATAACTATGGATTTTCCCGTTTATCTGCTAAGCCTAAGGGATTAACATTCTTATGGTTTATTGAATTATTGGAGTTTTATAGCTCTGTATACTTCATAGAATTTTGCTTAAAACAGGAAATAACATGAAATTTCACTATAGTTTATCATAAGAAGTAAAATAAACAAAGATAAGCAACATATCTTTGTTGCTTACCATTTTTACTAAAAATCCTAATTATAAGCAAAAAAGCAAAATGCTTATAATCCGGACTTTAGTGACCACTATAGAGCCATGATTAGTGACTTTTCCATTTCTCAATTGAACAACCATGATGTGCAGGAGCTGTGGTTTCAACAAGACGATGCAACATGTTACACAGCTCGTGCCACAATTGATTTATTGAAAAACGTTTGGTAACCGCATATAGTTCCACGTTCCGGACTCGTGAATTGGCCTCCAAGATCCTCCAAGATTTAACACCGCTAGACTATTTTCTGTGGGATTATGTGAAGTCGCTAGTCTACGCCGACAAGCCTGAAAAAATTAATCACTTGGAGGGCAACATTCGCCGCATTATTGCCGATATACAGCCAGAAATGTTTGAAATAGTAATCGACAATTGGATCTCCAGATAGAGTACGTCACAGCCAGCAATGGTGGTCATATGCCAGAAATCATATTTAAATTATAATGCCAAAATATTATCTTAAACTTAAACAATAAATTAAAATACGTATTGAACAAGTGTTTTTGAGTTATTTGATCGAATGTAAATTTCGCGAAATGTTTGGTCATCTCGCTCTTTTGACACACCCGGTATACAATTTACTTTAACAACATTTAAGTTATAGCTAGAAAGCATTTTTGGCATTTGTTCGCAAATACATCGTTCGGAAAAATGTGGTGGTGTTAACAATATATTAAGTATTAAATTTTTTTCAGGATTGTTGGCAGAAAGATTTTTAATGACTACGCTTCTTTTTCTAAAAGGATTGTAAAATACCGTGGTAATTATTATTAGGGGAGTCAATAAAGAACGAAAACATGCATTGTTTCGGAAAAATTCAAACAACCTTATATTTTTCTAAACTTTTTTGTTAGTTTATATACATGTTAACGTAAAAAGCTCTACTCACAGATTTAGCCATTAATTGTTTATTAATCATTTAAACAATAACAATAATAATTGTTTTGTATAAATAATTTTATAAATATCGTTGAAATATTCATCATTTTACTTTGATAAAATATGATTCTATTTTGTTTTTTGATTACGCTGAATTCGAATATGGCATTACAATTTGAAAATTCTTATACAGAAGCTCTTATATACAGTATGTCTGCGTAGCTAGGGACCTCATGGAAAACTTTTTTATTATCAATTTTACGAAAAAAAGTTATTCTTCATAAAATGCTCTGGATAGTCAAAAATCTAAAACTCAACCATCAGATATCAAATTTTATGAATTTTATACGAGTTATGTCAAAAATATGAATTTCGTTAAAGAGTAAAGTACCTTTATATTTCAGAATATCAAAAATTGTTTTTATGAAAAGTAGTTTGGGATTAAAAACTATGTATTAATATGCAATTACATCCTTCTAATTGAAAAAAAAATGCAACTTGTTCTCAAATTGCGGATACTCAACTTCATTTTATTACAATTATGATAACTATTTTATTATCAATTTTACGAAAAATAGTTATTCTTCATAAAATGCTCTACCTGGTCTAAAATCTAAGATGCAGCCGTCAGATATCAAACTATTTCAATTTTATACGAGGTATGTAAAAAAATATGAATTTCGCTTAACAGCTAAGTACCTTTATAGTTCACAATATTTCACATAGTTTTTAATTACAAACAACTTTTGTTAATAACAATTTTCGATATTGTGAAATTTATAGGTACTTTACTCTTGAGCGAAATTCATATTTTCTGGCATACCTCGTATAAAATTTGATATATGATGGTTGTATCTTAGATTCTATACGATGCAAAGTATTTTATAAAGAATAACTTTTTTTCGTAAAACTGATAAGTAATAAAAAAGTTATCAATAGGTTCCAAGTTACGCAGACATACTGTATAAGAACTCAAAAAAAAAACGCTATAAGATATCAAACGCTATAAAATTTACATTTTTAAACAAAATTCATGTAAGTCTCATTTTCCGCCTACACCGTACTTATGCCTATACATTTAATTTATTTTTATTATAACTATAAGATAGCTTAAATATTCTTCTTTCATGTGCAATTTGTAAAATTTCAGTTGATCCATTAGTTAAAGAAATATATTAAAATAACTCAACCGTGTGCTTCGCCGAACGCTAGTATACAGTGCGCCAATGTTTGTGAGAAATAGCTTTATAAATAAAAAATTATAGAAGCTATATATTTACCTTTAGAAAAATCTTTTTATAGGGTTTTTTTGTGTAAAATTTTCTAAATTTTTCAATGGACAGGTCAGTTTTTTCTAAGATTTATATATTCGTAGGTATTTAAAAAACCATTAATTTTGCAGTTCATTTGTTTAATAAAAAATCAAGCACTCACTTCTGGAGTAGAACTTTTTAATATGTTGTTTATTAAACATTTCTTAATCAAATTACAAAAAGTTCTATCTTGTTTGATTTTTCCGAAGTCAAAATCTCTACTGACTCCCCCCTATATATTCTAAAATATTTTTGACTTGTCTCAGATTTTCGAACTAATATTGCCAGTTAAATTAATCGCTGTATCTCATAATACTAAACAACATTATTTTTGTGTGATATTGGTGCAATGGTGGTAAAATTGAAATATTTTCCAGAATCAATATCTTTTCTAAATCAGTTTACACTTTGCAGTTCTTCGGTAATGGTTGTTTTTGTATTGGAAACATAAGTCAAGAAACGTAATTAATTTTGTTATTATTTTGTATTTCTAACTAAATTGTATTTTATTATGAGAGCTATTAAACATTTGTTAACTTCGTTATTTGGAATACAAAATAAGCAGTCATCGATTTATCGTTTGGAGAATATTGCACTGGAATAAGTTGTAGTTAAATTTAGAATATGACTTAGTTTCTAATATTTCCATTACCTACAAGTTTGCAATTTTCCCGAAATTGCTCAACCCATTGTTATCACTGCTGAAATTTCATTTCATAATCAAAAAAACGTAGAACTAAGATAGAATTTCACACCCTCCAATAAAATTCTTCAAGGAGCAGAAGTAAACTCTTTGAAGTTATTCCACAATTTTCATTGAAATATTTCAATTGCGACGTTGCTATAGACAGATTTAAAGTCAAAGGATATAAGTTTCTAATTTATTGGAATAGATTCCTTTCAAATAAATTTGTTGATGAGTCCTCTACATTCTATATGACACTGTGTTTTATCTTCCATACGTCCTATCGCGATTGCAAAGCATTTTGAGAGAGGGTGTAAAATTAGGAAATAAAAAAAGATTAATACTCAGAATAGGAGACTTGGGAACTAATCTTTGTTGAAATTTTACCTTGCTGGACAGGCGGGTAGTGAGATGCAACCTGATAGATCTCAGGCAATTCGTTGGCTTGCAAATCTAAGTAGCGAATGGTGTAACCAGAAGATTAGTTCTAATATAGTTTTATTTTCAATATTGTTAATATTGAAAGTAAAACTTTCGTTCGTCTTTAGCAGATGCCGCCACGGCATCCATGTCATCATGATCTTTCGTTTGTGGACCGAGGCTGGCGACCTCAATTTTAGTTGTTCAGAGAGAATCAAAATGCGCTCGCTGTGGAAACCCCAATAAGGGTAGAAACTAGTTAGAGTGCTTTTGGCGCTCTCTGAAGTAAGATGGCTCTTGTTTCGGTTCGCAACGAAATTATTATTTATTATTTCTATTAGTTCTACTCCTATTCTGGGTATTGGAAACTAATCTTTGTTGGAATTTTACCGTGCTGTACAGGCGGGTAGTGAGATAGATCTCCCTCAGGTACACAATGTATATCATACTATTATTCAATTTTAAAAATATTATTTACATTTTAAAAATACAGAAAAATAGTATGAAGCTTCGCGCTAGTGATCGCGAAATACTTTTATTTACTACATATTTTGATTTTGAACTTATTGTGTATAGTCCATGTGGTGAGACCGCTCCCGTTTGAAAAAATTTCTGATTCGGTTTCTTTGTGGATTCCTTTTCAAAAATGTTCCCTTTAAACAAATCTGAAGGGTGCCGGGCGGAATTTTTGGGCAGAAATTGCTTAAACAATTTTTTAAACAAATACAAAAGATCACCTTTTTGAACCAAAAGGTGATATTTTTTGGGTTTTTTGGGTCATTCTAAACAATAAAGGTATCTTGTAATTTTTCTTAAAAATTGATAGTTCTCGAGTTGTAGGCGATTTAAAATCTGAAAAATGCGAAAATAAGCATTTTCAAGGTTTAAAAACTCATTTTAGATTAGTATTTTTAGGGTTGACAAGAACTTAAATTGTAGTTTCAACATTCATTTTCAAGATTCTCAAGAGTGATCGGGTCTAACCTTAATTTAGACCCTCGTTTTTAATTGTTAAATAAGCGTATCTATCCGATTTTTTTGCCGGTGCGGCGCGTTCTATTTCAACAATCTCCTATTATCATCCGATAATATTTTTTTCAGATTCTTTGGGACATTCTAAATAAAATAGGTTTCTTGTAATTTTTCTCAAAAGTTAACGGTTCTAAAGTTATAAGCGATTTAAAATCCGAAAATTCGTATTTTCGCATTTTTCGGATTTTAAATCGCTTATAATTGTAAAACTATTAACTTTTGCGAGAAATGACAAGAAACCTATTTTATTTAGAATGTCCCATAGAATCTAAAAAAATATATTTTTTGGAGGAAAATAGGATATTGTTGAAATAGAGCGCGCCGCACCGGCAAAAAATCGAATAGACACACATATTTAACAATTAAAAAACGACGGTCTAAATTAAGGTTAGACCCGATCACTCTTCAGAATCTTAAAAATGAATGCTTAAACTACAATTTAAGTACTTGGCAACTTCAAAAATACTAATCTAAATATTATGAGTTTCTAAGCCTTGAAAATGCTTATTTTCGCATTTTTCAGATTTTAAATCGCCTATAACTCGAAAACTATCAATTTTTTAGAAAAATCACAAGATACCTTTCTTGTTTAGAATGGTCCTTCTTCTTCTTTATGTGCCATCTCCTCTAAGAAGGTTGGCAACCATCATGGCAATTCGCACTTTCGATACCGCTGCTCTAAAGAGATCTTTAGAATGGCCTAAAAAACCTAAAAAAATATTTTAAACAATTTCTGACCAAAAATTCCGCCCGGCACCCTTCAGATTTGTTTAAAGGGAACATTTTTGAATAGGAATCCGCAAGGAAACCGAATCAGAATTTTTTTCAGACGGGAGCGGTCACACCATATGGACTAGTACAGGGGACGTCCCAACTGAGTTTTGTCCATTTAATTCACCCGTGCCCGTGACATTAGTTTGTTGAAACACCATTACATATATATATATATATATATATATATATATATATATATATATATATATATATATATATATATATATATATATATATATATATATAAAAACATGAGATGTAGATCCTTGAAACACACTCAGTGATCAAAAGATCCAAGGTTAACGGTTTGACGACCACTCGTACGAAATCAAACAGATGAAGTAGAGAATGTGGAAAAATCCCCTTACGAACAATTCACACATCCACCATTTCGGGTTGGGAAAAATTTTTTGAATAGAATCAAAGATCCAAACACCAGTTCTTAGAAATGTGTTTCGCCCTCTTCAACCTCTCTGGGCTTATCAATAAAGATGAGAGGTTGAATATCTTTAGACACATTCCAATCAAAAAACAACATTCGAGACCTAGACATAGAAGGTGCGTAAATCTACGGCAAGTCCGACAATGACAGTCTCAAGTTTTAATTCCCTAATTACTTAAAGTAAGTAAAATATATGTTTAAAAACATGAGATGTAGATCCTTGAAACACACTCAGTGATCAAAAGATCCAAGGTTAACGGTTTGACGACCACTCGTACGAAATCAAACAGATGAAATGGTGGATGTGTGAATTGTTCGTAAGGGGATTTTTCCACATTCTCTACTTCATCTGTTTGATTTCGTACGAGTGGTCGTCAAACCGTTAACCTTGGATCTTTTGATCACTGAGTGTGTTTCAAGGATCTACATCTCATGTTTTTAAACATATATTTTACTTACTTTAAGTAATTAGGGAATTAAAACTTGAGACTGTCATTGTCGGACTTGCCGTAGATTTACGCACCTTCTATGTCTAGGTCTCGAATGTTGTTTTTTGATTGGAATGTGTCTAAAGATATTCAACCTCTCATCTTTATTGATAAGCCCAGAGAGGTTGAAGAGGGCGAAACACATTTCTAAGAACTGGTGTTTGGATCTTTGATTCTATTCAAAAATTTTTCCCAACCCGAAATGGTGGATGTGTGAATTGTTCGTAAGGGGTTTTTTCCACATTCTCTACTTCATCTGTTTGGTTTTTATATACATATATATATATATATATATATATATATATATATATATATATATATATATATATATATATATATATATATATATATATATATATATATATTTCCAGTTTATTGGATGGTACAGTTATTAAAAATAATGTTTTGAACCTCAGTTGTTGCTCAGTTAGTCTTGTATTATTAACAATTTGTGTTGTACGATAAATTAAAATTATTCCGTTTGTTTGCTCTTCTAAAAGCCACTTACTCCGTGGGGGAGAAGCCTTGCATCTACTCGCAAAATGGACAATCCTTGCTTTGATATACCTATTTCACGTATTAAATTCTCGGTTTTCATTGATATAGAAAATGACGATGAAATTATGCGGAATCATATTCGGTAAGCCGAATTGACGAGTACAGCAGGTATGGAATGGAGCGGTATAGTATGTACTTATTTGTCTGCACAACTCAATGTAAAACCTTAGCAACGCCCTATCTTACAGCTCCTGCCCAATTGAATGCGTCTCGGTGTTGCCGATATAAATATGAAATATGTGTAAGTTATAATATATATCTACATGGGAAATTGTCTAGGGATATTTTTATAACATAATAAAATTAAGAAAAATAAATTCACGTGGTCGTTTAATTTCAATTGAATTTGTACAGTTCCTCATCCTGTAGATTTTTGTGAATAAAACATAACGGCAAACCTGATTACGAATATTTGACAAAGCTTTTTACAGAAGATAGCAGTAAAGCTTTTTAGTAAATATCCTGCTAGTTTCGTTTTTGTTCACGCTATAAACTAGTTTACTTATTGCATGAAAATATTGCTTTTTATCATCGAACGAAGTCATTTAACATTGTATGGGATAAATAGGGCTGTATGCCTTTTTTTAATGTGGCATGCGGAAAACTAATGTAGCTGAGCGGATATCAGTATCCCAAAGTATTTATGAGTCAACTGTGGCGACGTTTCTGTGACGATGGAAGTCAAGCCGAACGTCATCTAGGACATGAGCGCACTACAACTCCAGCTCAAGACCGATTTTTAGTATTAACCGCTAGAAGACAACCAACAATTACAGCACCTGAATTGGTCAGCGACTTGCAGCGGGCACACCAGATAACCATAAGCCGTGATACTGTAAAGTTGTGCTCACTACGGAGAGCAATGGATTGTATCATCGCTTCGACCCTTGCTCCCTGGTATTTATATTCGTTATATTCGTGTATTCTCGCATTTAAAATAATGTATTTATTTTACATAGCGATCGATAATATAGTTTCTTTTGTATAATTTTGATCCCGTTTAATGAACTAGAAAACAAATCATTTTTAATATTTTTGCTCGAGTAGTGCTAATTTGTTTTTGAGAATGCTGAATGCATACAATGCTAAATTTTTGTATAAAAATTTTCCTATGAACTATAGTTTCATCAATTATGTACTGTTGCTGTATCTATTAATATTGTGGAGTGACTTTATAGACCAGGGCGCATCTGTAAAAATATTAGTACATTTGGACGTTGAGAGGTGACTCAAATGTTTTTGCAGAAATTGCTTGAAAATAAATCAAATAATAATATTTGAGTTATCCTCCCTCTCAAAAAGGTCCGGAACATTGTTTAAATAATCAAAATGTCAAAAAATTAAGGAAAAATTCGATTTTTTTCTTGGTTTTTTGATTATAACTTTAAAAGTATTCATTTCCGAGAAAAGTTGTACTGACATAAAAGTTGCGTAATTAAATTTCCTACAATATAGAATTGGTTAAAAATTTAAGAAATAGTCACCCTTGTTGCAAAATAGCAATAATTGTGAAAAAAACATACAAAAACAAGTATTCGCATTTTACGTTTTTCAACCATTTATGCTACACTTAGGACCTTCATATTTCACCCAGAAAATCTTTATGATACAGTAAAACAATACTGTAAATTTCATTAAGATCGGTTTAATAGATTTTGTAAAATAAATTTTGCAATACAGCTTTCGCAAAAAAAATTCATTTTTTCAAAATGTTACAGGACTGAAAATAAAGCAGATAGCAAGTTGAATTTTTTTTTGCTTATAGAAGTGTACTGTACCTTTCATTTGCAATTTTCAAAATTAAAATCGATTAATTACCACGGCGTCAGAAAATTTTTGAAATAAACAATAATTTTGTTGCTACGCGCAGGACAGCGGATAGGTTGCTCTGATTGGGCATTCCAATGACCTTTGATAATGATTGATACATTTTAATTTTTATGACATTTTGATATAAATAAATAAATTTGTTTATTGCAAAATAAAAACACTTACTCTATCCTTTGAAATAACACTTTTATTGCCAAAAACTTTCTTTGTTCATATATTTTAACTTAAATAATAAAAGTTTATTATTTTTAAACATATGCAATTGTTTAAACAATATTTCACAAACAATAATAAAATTAGTTTGATTTTTGTGGAATTAAAAAATTAAAACACAACAAAATATAAAGTAAGAAAATAATATATTAGATAAAGATTGGAAGAAATTTTGGTGGAAATCAACCTGTGTGAATCGAACACCGCTGTCCTGCGCATAGCACCAAAAATTATTGTTTATTTCAAAAATTTTCTGACGCCGTGGTAATTAATCCATTTTAATTTTGAAAATTGCAAATGAAAGGTACAGTACACTTCTATAAGCAAAAAAAAAATTCAACTTGCTATCTGCTTTATTTTCAGTCCTGTAACATTTTGAAAAAATGAATTTTTTTTGCGAAAGCTGTATTGCAAAATTTATTTTACAAAATCTATTAAACCGATCTTAATGAAATTTACAGTATTGTTTTACTGTATCATAAAGTTTTTCTGGGTGCAATATGAAGTTCCTAAGTGTAGCATAAATGGTTGAAAAACGTAAAATGCGAATACTTGTTTTTGTATGTTTTTTTCACAATTATTGCTATTTTGCAACAAGGGTGACTATTTCTTAAATTTTTAACCAATTCTATATTGTAGGAAATTTAATTACGCAACTTTTATGTCAGTACAACTTTTCTCGGAAATGAATACTTTTAAAGTTATAATCAAAAAACCAAGAAAAAAATCGAATTTTTCCTTAATTTTTTGACATTTTGATTATTTAAACAATGTTCTGGACCTTTTTGAAAGGGAGGATAACTCAAATATTATTATTTGATTTATTTTCAAGCAATTTCTGCAAAAACATTTGAGTCACCTCTCAACGTCCATCTCAAAACAGATCCGCCCTGGCCTATTAGTGAAGTGAAATCGCGCCTTGGACTTAACAACCACCAAAAAGAATCAGGACAATGATTGTATAAGGTATTATTTTTTGTTATGTAAAACTTTTCTTTCATTTTTTTGTTTGGTAATCTCAATCTCTATTTGTAACACCGTGAGATCACAGATTCGTAAATTCATTTTTTTGTTTTAATAAATAATGTTTTATTTGCAAAATACAAATTTATTATTTCTCTTTTCCTTCTCTCTTGTATCATAAGAATAATAAAGATTTGGCTGAGTAAAGTACAACAAGGTAAGTCACGATATATTTGTTTTCACACCATATTTGTTTTCATATAAAAGTATTTTATATATTTTTTATTTGACTATGTTTTTGTTTTATTTTGATTAAGCTATCTTTCTTTTAATATCTCTATTTTTTGTATATTTTTGTTTCCCATAAGGTAACCAGTGGCGCCCAATATTTTATTTCTTTTTATTTGACATTCTTACTTTGATTTTCCTATTATTTTTATTTCTAAGCTAATAAGAGTATATTAATAACATCTCTTAAAGAACCACCCCATATCTTTTCCGATTCTGAGCAACCGAGGACTTGTTCTCCAAATTTTGTTAGCACGTCACATCTTTATATGACATATCAACATCTTGTCAAAATTTTATTTTCCATCAATGTTTCACTGGCGTTTGACGTGTTAATATTTCAATAGACGAATGGGCAAACGTACCTTAACAGGGTATCGACCATATCTTTGTGACGACCTACCTTTTTTTAATTGTAGTTCTCGAGATTTTTGACAGTTCTGAAAGGTATTCTCGTTATTTTTGACATTTCACCAAATTAATATTGTTGTATATTAAATACTATTGATCACTACAAATCGATTATTATTTATTCAAAACAATTAAAGAAGAAATGACGATGAAATTATGAGGAATCATATTCTTCTTCTTTAAGTTCCATCTTCTATCGAAGGTTGGAAATCATCATGGCAATGCGGACCCTGTTGACTGCCGCTCTAAATATCTCTGCACTACTGCATTCGAACCATTCCCGTAAGTTCTTAAGCCAGGATGTTCTTTGTCTTCCCACATTTCGCTTTCCTCGGATTTTGCCTTGCATAATAAGCTGTAATAATGAGTATTTTTGCCCTCTCATCACATGTCCCAAGTACTCAAGTTTTCGTCTTTTGATAGTTAGTATTATTTCCGGTTGATTTCCTATCCTTCTAGTTACTTCCACGTTCGACATTTTTTGAATCCATGATATTCGTAGGATTCTTCTATAACACCAAAATTCAAAGGCGGCCAACTTATTCAAATGGACTTGTTTCAACGTCCACGCTTCCAAGCCATAAAGAAGAGTAGAGAACACGTAACATCGAAGCATCCTTAGGCGTAGTTCTAACCTTATATCCCGACAACAAAGAAACTGTTTAAATTTAATGAATGATGCACGTGCTATTTCAATACGTGTCTTAATTTCTTTGGTTTGGTCTACATTTGATGTTATCCATGTTCCTAAGTATTTGCAGTTATCCACACTCTCAATCACAGTATCTTCAATAGTTAATTGGATGTTTACGTGTGCTGATTTAGTTATGATCATGCATTTAGTTTTCTTTAAATTCATCTTCAGTCCGTACTCATGACTTAAGGCGTTGCATTACGTTCTGTAAATCATTGTTGTTATCTGTTATTATTACTGTATCGTCTGCAAAACGTAAGTTGTTCAAAACTTCTCCATTGATAGATATACCTTCTATTGAATTTGAGAGCGCTTCTTGAAATATCGCTTCACTGTAGACATTGAAAAGTAGTGGAGACAGCACGCAACCCTGACGGACTCCTCTCTGTATTTTGATATCTTGGGTGTCCTGGTTGTCAACTCTTACCTTGGCAGTTTGATTTCAATATATATTAGATATATTGTGTCACGACTGTCAATATTTTTGCTTTTTAATATATCTACAAGCTTTTTATGTTGAACTTTATCAAATGCCTTTTCAAAGTCTACAAAACATAAGTACATATCCTGATTCATGTCCATGCATCTCTGGGTCAGCACATTCAAGCCGAACAAAGCATCTCGTGTGCTCATACCATTTCTAAAGCCAAATTGTGTGTCACTGATTTCATATTCGAGAGTTTTAACAATTCTACTGTGTATTATTTTCAAAAATGTTTTAAGTGTGTGACTCATTAAAGATATTGTTCTGTGATCCGAGCAGGTTATTGCACTTGATTTTTTGGGAATTGCTACAAAGGTCGATTGCAGCCATTGTTTGGGGATTGTGGCAGTCTGATATATTAGATTAAAGAGTTCAACCATTACATCAATACCATCTTCATCAATAAGTTTTAATAATTCGATGGGCACATCATCTGGTCCAGTAGCTTTACCCTCTTTCGTGTTTTTAATGGCATAGATGACTTCGTCTCTTAATATTGGTGGTCCGGTATCCTCTGTGATTTCTAATGACAGTTCTCCTCTTTCATCATTAAAGAGTTGTTGGATGTAATTGGTCCATTGACACAATCTCTCCTTCACGTCAGTAATAATATCCCCGGAATCATATTAGGTAAGCCCAATTGACGAATACAGCAAGTCTAAAGCGGTATAGCTCCCTCCACACCTCCATAGCTACCTATCTTATAGCTCCTGCCCAATTGAATGCGTCTCGGTGTTGGCCATATAAATATGAAATATGTGTAAGTTATATAAATGTAGCTACACCATTTCTAACTACTAAAAACTGAAATTCAAATGAGATTCTGGAACACATCTTTATCATATGTTGTTAGTAAATAATCAATTTTCCATTATCATAACGGTCTGCCTCATCGATCGATACCAAGATAAATTTGTATCCTATATATTGAAGTATCTATCGTCCAGTTTCATGAAGTAGGCCTGTTGCTTATGGCCCCTAATATAGATACTATGTATTCACTCACTTTGGCTGAAAATTTAACATCTTTAACATCCCAAAAAAGACAACATGCATGGCTATAGCACTAAATCTACTAAGATGTAAATTAGAGCTCGATGGTTGTGATAATGGAACAACTGGTTGAGTTTAAGTATCTTGGCATCACACTATCTACGTAGTACGTAGCTATGAATTGTTCGAAACAGTAGTGAAAGATCAAGTAATTAGAGCAAACAGCCTGAATGAAACAATATGGAGAAATAAAAATGTTGCAAAAAAATGAATGGCATAATTTATATATATAATGGATTTCTACGGCTGTCGCCGCCTCTCCATACCCAGCTTCCAACTTTTTCTATCGTAACACATATCTTCATCTAATTGCCTCGAATCCATTGCCTCCTGAATATTGTCCCTCCAGCTTCTCCGTGGACGTCCTCTTTTTCTTCTCTCCGGTGGGACCCACTCTAATATTTTTCTCGGCCAGCGAGCCTCATTCATTCTTTTAACGTGACCGAAGCATGTCAGCTGTCTCCTTTCAATATCGTCTATTATAGTTTTTTCCACCTTCAATTCTCTAATTGTTTCATTTCTTACATGTTCTAATCTTGAGACCTGACAACTTCTCCTCAAAAAGTCCATTTCTGTACTAAGTAGCTTCTTTTTATTTCTTGCACTTATGTCCCAAACTTCTGCACCGTAGATTGTAGCGCTCTTCATTATACTTTCATATATTCTTCTCTTTGTTTCCTTCCTGATATCTTTGTCCCATAAAATTGAATTGAGGGATCTAGTGATGCTTCTACCTTTATTGATTCTGTGTTCTATTTCATCTTCACTATTTCCTCGTTTGTTAAATATACCTCCCAAATATTTGCATTGTTTCACACCAACAATATGTCCTTGTTCCAATGGTAGGTTTTCAATGTCTTCGTTTCCCACTATGAAGTATTCTGACTTGTCCATATTAATTACTAATCCTGCCTGTTGGTAATGTTCATTTAGCTTCCGTATCATATAGCTTAAGTCATCTTGATCTTGGGCTATAACAACTTGGTCGTTCGCAAAGTATAATGTAAATAGGGTCGTCTCTTACTTTCAGTCCCATCGGTTTTACTGCTTTTGTCCACCTCTGTAAGGATTGGTCAAGATATATTTTAAAGAGAGTGGGAGATAGACAACATCCTTGTCTGAGGCCTTTTGAAGTATTAAATGCCTCAGTGAAATTTTTGCCGTTTTTGATTCTGGTATTAGTGGTCTCATATAACATTTTAGTTGCTTGTATGAGTTTTCCATCGATACCGATGTTTTCAATTGACTTCCATAGTTCTATTATGGGGACACTATTATAGGCTTTTTCTAGGTCGATAAGAGCGATGTGGGTTTCCTGATTTCTCTGTATTCTTATTTCTAGTGCCATTTTTAAAGTGAAGAGATTGTCTACCGTTGAACGTCCCGCACGAAAACCAGCTTGTTCTTCAGCTTGCTTTCCTTGAATTTCTCGTTCTATTTCATTTCTTAATATCCTGGAGTATAATCTTCCAATGATGCTGATGACTGCGATTCCCCTATAGTTTTTGGGGTTATTTTTAGGTCCCTTCTTATGTATGGGAGTAATATGTGATGTTAGCCATTCATCTGGTACTTTTTCTCCATTTAGACATCTTTCGAAAAGTTTTTAAGCATATCCCATAGTTTGGGTGGTCCATATTTTATTAATTCAGGATTAATTCCTCCAGCCCCGGGTGCCTTCCGGGATTTCATAGTTTTAATAGCTTCTTGCACTTTGCTTTTATCTAGTTCTATTTCGTGTTCTCTCTGTATATCATTCTCTTTTTCTTGTATTCTTGTTACGTATTGTGGTCGTTTTTGTACTAATAATTCCTTAAAATGTTGTTCCCAGTCTGCATCAGATATACTCTTAATTGTGGGCCCACCTTTTTGTGATGTTCTGACATTCTTTATCATCTTCCATGCTTCTGAACTCCTAGTTCCTCCTAATTGTTGATCTATGTATTCACATTTTTTTATCCAGGTTGCGTTTTTTCTTTTAATCACTTCTCTTTTTACTTCTCTATTTAGGTCCCTGTATTGTTGTTGAATCTCAATGTTTTCCTGATTTTGTAGACGTTGTAGGTGAAGTTGTTTTTTCTTCTCTATTTTCTTCTCGATATCTTTATCCCACCATTCTGGTTTCTTTCCGTTTTCTAAGTTTCCTAGTGCTTCTTGTGCTGCTTGTTTTATGCATGTTTTTATGTGATTATATTCTTCTTCGGTTGTTCTTTGTTCTTGATTTAGTTTCTGTTCAAGTCTGTTACGGTACAGATATTGTGTCATTTCATGTTGTAAGCTGTCAATATTATATTTTTCTATTTCTGGATAATATGAATTCCTTTTGTGTTCTTTTTCTTCGAAGTTATTTTGTTTCGGTATAAATGGAACATATATTTTACCGATTACTAAGCAGAGGTCTGATCAGTACTCAGCCCCTCTGAAAGCTCTAACATCCTGGATGCTAAATTTTGCATTTTGTCTCGAGATTAGATAGTCAATGATTGACTTAAGTCTACGTGTATGTTGGTACCAAGTAAAGTTATGGATATCCTTATGTTCAAAGAACGTGTTGTATATTTTAAGTTCATACTCCTCGCATAGATTAATCACCCTTATCCCATTGTCGTTAATTCTCTCTTCTCCATATTTTCCCACCACATTGCTATGGTCTTGTTTGCCTACTCTGGCATTTAAATCTCCTGCTATAATAAATTCGTGCATATTCGGAACCTGTTCTATTTGATCTTTTAATATTCCTTCAAAATTGTTTTTTTACTGCTATCTGGGCATCGTCATTGGGAGCATATACGCCTACAATAATTGTAATCGTTGTTCCTCTAATTGGGATGGTCACTTTGGCAGAATTTACAAAACAGTTATCACGCCCATAATGCCATATGCCGAGAAACACGACGTGCCACAGAGAGGACAAACATAATGCTAGAAACAGCAGAAATGAAAACCCTTAGAAAAATAGATGGTAAGACACTATGGAACAGAGCTACCAGTACGACGGAGATGCAAAGTGGAGAACCTCATAGACTGGGTAAGAAATAGAAGAGTAGAACGAAACGATTACATAAGCCGAATGACAACAGAGTAGTAAAGATGGGAAGGGACGGTTCCCCAATAGGAAGACGATTAGTGGGAAGTCCACGAAAAAGCTGGAACGACAACTTACTGGAGGCACATTGAAAAACAGACAGAGTCATGTCAGGTACGTGAACTTAGCCCGAAAAAGTCGGGAAAAAAAATGCGATTGATGCCATTCGTGAAGTTAGCCCGAATTATGAAATAAAAAAATAATTACAATTAACAGGGGGTTGTTTCAGAGGGTGGACAAAAAAAATTATGTGGTGGACAAACATGGACAAACGATGGACAAACAATATAGCAAGAGTTTTTTTAAATTTTCGAAAATTTGTGGATTTGTGAAGTTAGCCCGAAAAAAAATTTTTGTTTATAAAAAAGAATTGATGGGTGGACTAACGAAATAAAATGGTGGACTAACGTGGACAATCAATGGACAAACGAATGGCATCAATCGCATTTTTTTCCCGACTTTTTCGGGCTAACTTCACGGAGCTAGTCATGTCTACACAAAAAATAAATGAAGAAGCACATGAAATGAACATTTTGTTTATGTTATTCATTTACGTTAATTATCAACGACCCAAAGTAAGGACACGACAAGTAGACCAGGGCGCATCTGCAAAAATATTAGTACTTTAGTACATTTGGACGTTGAGAGGTGACTCATATTTATTGCAGAAATTGCTTGAAAATAACTCATATAATATATGAGTTATCCTCCCACTCAAAAACGTCCGGAACATTGTTTAATAAATCAAAATGTCAAATAAAAAATTCGATTTTTTTCTTCGTTTTTTGATTATAACTTTAAAAATATTTATTTCCGAGAAAAGTTGTACTGACATAAAAGTTGCGTAATTAATTAGATTTCCTACAATATAGGATTCGTTAAAAATTTTAAAAATTGTCACCCTTGTTGCAAAATAGCAATAATTGCGAAAAAATTGATAAAAAACAAGTATTCGCATTTTACGTTTTTCAACCATTTATGCTACACTTAGGAACTTCATATTTTACCCAGAAAAACTTTATGATATAAGAACTATCTGATATATGATACTGTGAATTTCATTAAGATCAGTACAATAAATTTTGCAAAATAATTTTTGCAATCCAGCTTTTGCAAAAAAATTTCATTTTTTCAAAATGTTGCAGGACTGAAAATAAAGCATTCCACAGAAGTGGATTTTTTTTTACATATAGAAGAATACTGTACCTTTTATTTGCAATTTGCAAAATTAAAATCGGTTAACCACTACGACGCCGACGTCAGGAATTTGTTTAAATAAACATTATTTTTTGGTGCTACGCGCAGGACATAGGATAGTTTGCTCTGTTTGGGCATTCCAATGACCTTTGATAATTAATGATAAATTTTAATTTTTAGTACATTTCGATATAAATAAATAAATTTGTTTATTGCAAAATAAAAACACATACTCTGTCCTTTGAAATAACATTTTTGAAGTTATATTTCTTTACCGGCGATATGAGGGTGAATTTTTATATGTTAAGACCTATGATCACGGCGCATGCGCATTATAACTTTGTTCTGATTGGATGTTCAAATGACATGTCAAAAATTATTCAATATGGCGGCTGTGGCACAGCTGTACGTAGTTTGATTATTTATGGTTGTTGCGTTTTGAAATTTGTGGGAAAAGAGACAAAGTTAGTTAATAGTTATACTGCCTTTTTAAATAGTTTTCATATACCTATATTTTTGGACTTTTGGACTATTTTGGACAAGGAAAACTCATTCTAATTTGGTAAGTACCTAGTTTTTATTATAATCATATTGTAATTATACATTTGGATTAGGTTGGAATACATATATTTATTTTCTCAAGAATGGGGATTTTAGAGAGAAATCCCAAATTAGGTCCGATTTTTATTTTTAAATTATGATTTTTTGGCGTAGATTTATTTATCTAGTAGGTATGTAATGCTTTGATTTACATACTTAATGTGATTACCAACAAAAGTTTTACCAATTTTCATCTAATATATTGTTTTCTTACTGTTTTGTTATATTTTAATATTTTCTTCCACAAAATTTAAACTACATAATTTAATTATATTCAAAACTACATAATTTGATTTAAATTCAGAATAACTGTCAAACAGTAAAACGTTCAGTTACCCTATTTTCCACATGACAAATAATGTGGAATTGGACGAGTGAGTCTAGGCTTCGATTACGAATCAAAGCGCCCCGAAATTCACGATTTTCGATGCAAGTTTTTATTTTTTTATTTTTTTATGCATTTTATGATTGTAAGTATATTTGTTATATATTTTTTTTTTCAGAAAATGCGTATTTAAAATTTTTGCCAACAATTATTATCGTTCAGAAATAATTTTTTCTTTGTGGCATTTTGCAATGTGTTTGTGTGCGTTTTATTCTTTTATTTTTTTTAATTTTTGGTATTGTCTTAAAAATCACATAATATGTAGTAGAAGTATAACTTCTTACGTGCGTACAAAGTACACACACATTCTTTTTTTATTTAAATTTGTTTTTCAGTTGAATGATTTTTTTTTTGACAAAAACTTTCTTTGTTCATATATTTTAGGTTAGAGAATAAAAGTTTATTATTTTTAAACATATGCAATTGTTTAAACAATATTTAACAAACCATAATCAAATTAGTTTGATTTTTGTGGAATTAAAATATTAAAATACAACAAAATATAGAGTAAGAAAATAATATATTACATAAAGATTGGAAACAATTTTGATGAAAATCAACTTGTGTGAATCGAATACCGCTGTCCTGCTCGTAGCACCAAAAATTAATGTTTATTTAAAAAAATTCCTGACGCCGTGGTAGTTAATGGATTTTAATTTTAAAAATTGCAAATGAAAGGTACAGTATTCTTCTATACGTAAAAAAATCAACTTGCTATCTGCTTTATTTTCAATCCTGCAACATTTTGAAAAAATGAATTTTTTTGAGAAAGCTGGATTGCAAAATTTATTTTGTAAAATCTATTGAGCCAATCTTAATGAAATTTACAGTATTGTTTTACTATATCATAAAGTTTTTCTGGGTAAAATATGAAGGTCTTAAGTGTAGCATAAATGGCTGAAAAACGTAAAATGCAAATACTTGTTTTTTATGTTTTTTTTCGCAATTATTGCTATTTTGCAAAAAGGGTGGCAATTTTTAAAATTTGTAATCAATCGTATATTGTAGGAAATTTAATTACGCAACTTTTATATCAGTACAACTTTTCTCGGAAGTGAATATATTGAAAGTTAGAATCAAAAAACGAAGAAAATAATCGAATGTTTCCTTCATTTTTTGACATTTTGATCATTTAAACAATGTTCCGGACCTTTCTGAGTGGGAGGATAACTCAATTATTATTATATGAGTTAATTCCAATTTTTGCAAAACAATATGAGTCACCTCTCCATCACGTCCATCTCAAAACAGATCTGCCCTGGAGTAAAGTACTTAATATTAAATATTTAACGTCGCAAAATTCACCATCTTTAACATATTATACAGAAGATAACAACGATTTTTTTAAATTAAGCATGTATTAATTAATTAAGTAGGGCTCTCAAATATCTTTTATGCTATCCAAACTTCCAAAAACGGAAGATAAAAGAAAGCTCACAAATAACGAAGACGAAAACAAATTAAAAAGTTCTATTTCGCAATTTTTTTCAACAGAATTTAGATAAGTTTTTTAATAATAAGTCCAAGTAGATTATTTTGTTGAAAGAAAATTATTATAGAAATCATCGTTTTGTTTTTATTTTTTTAATAAGTAATACGAGTAGGTAGTAGTAAATCCTTCGAAAATTAACGAACTTTAGCGCATCTCAGATATATTTATATTTTTGTAACAATCATAAAAAGCATTTTAAATAAAGTTGCTTTAAAGGAAACAAAAGCTTTGTTTTCTACATCAAGAAACTTTATCTAATTAAAAAGTCACCATGATAAGAGAACTCTATATAAATATCTAAAAAGAGGGGTTTAAAAAGAATGTTCATGATTTAGCATTGGTTTTTTGCTCCCGTTTTACGCTCTTAAGGTTACTTTTGTTTGTTTTTACGGTATAGTTAGAATCTCGCTACCTGAAACTCACTGTCCGTGATAGCTAATTTTCCACTTTATATTTTCCATTCCTATTGAAAATAAACTTCTACATCGTATAGATGTAGATGAATGTGTAATACTCGATACATCAAATCCAGGAACTGCAAACTTTCGTTCTATAGTCCGGCCTTTAGATATGAATTTTCAAGCTTTTCATCACTATCAAATAGCGTAGTGGGAGTATTGTTACAACGTGTATAATATATAGTATATAGAATTATTATTTGACTAAAGATGTAAAACTAGTTGTTTAAAATAACGAGGAACGAGTAGAGCTTTAATTAATTTTCGTAATTTTCGTTGAAAGACAAAAAAGACACATTGTATGGTAATAGAGAAGCCCAATAGCGCCAAGAAAGCATAACAATACATGGAGAACAAATTAAAAAAGTTGAAAAATATAAATATGTGGGTATAATAATTAACGAAAATAATGAGGACACAGAAGAGATTAAAGCAAGAATAGGACAGGCAAGAAATGCTTTCAACAAACTGAAAAAAGTATTCTGCATTCAACTTCTTTTGTTGGACGAATATTATGCGTCTGGAAACTCTGCAAAATAGGTGTTTATTTCGTTAATAATTCACCCCTGTGATGTAACAAATCCGTTATAAATAACGTGTACACGTTATGTTAACATAACGTTTGATTATAACAGCCTGTATAACGTGTTGCCAAAAATTAGATGTGATGTATCATGTTTTTAACGTGTACGTTATCAAGCATGTTATTTTCAAAACGTTAAAGTATCGTCTTGCACCAGTGGCGTAACAAACTCCGTCTGGGCCCCCCGCAGAATTGGAAATGGGGCCCCCTTTAAAAAATTACTAAATGCGACATATGTAACAAATACCTATATGTGTTACAGCCCAGTAAATGAAGGTAAAATATTTCGATGCCGTGTAATTCTCAGTGTCACCACCGAAGTGGTTAACTCAAGACTTTTCGAGTTATTTATGAGTAAAAATGTTTATTGTTCAACAAAAAAAACACGTTTTTATGCGATTTTTCGCAAATAGTTCAAAGAGTAAGTATTTGATCGAACAGAATATTGTTAGCAAAAATGTATCTAGCTTCTAAAAAAAATGAAACAAAAATTAAGTCTATCGACCCAGTAAAAGAAAAGTTAAAGCTTATGAAAAGTTTTTCTTATTCGTTAAATTCCAAATCGAATATCAACGTGAAATAACCAAAAAATAAAATACTTTTCGGGGCAACACATTAGAACTTTTTTAAAGTGTTTAAAAGAAGCTTTATTTTTTACAAGTCTCTAGCATCAAAACTAAGCCAGTTACGCTCAAAATACAGTTAATCCCATTTTTTGCTAAAAAAATTGTGAAAATCTCCCCCTATTTAGCACCCCAAATGAAAAATGAAACTAATCATTATCGCCTTACAAATTATTTAACTTTTTTATATGACCTGCAAGTTTCACCGGTTCAAGTGCTTATTTTTAAAAGGGTTCTAGTTGAAAGGGCTTGAACGAGTCACTAATCACGAGTATATGCAAATTTTAAACAGCCATATCTTAACCAATTTTTGTCTTACAGAAAAACAAAATAAAGCCAAAATATTTATAAAAGCAAGACCTACATTTATTTACTCTTTGAGATTTTTCTTAGCACTAATACTTACTTTGTTATTTTGAAAAAAAGGCATTTTTCCAAAATAAAAAAACTTTTTTTTACTATAAAACCCAATTTTTTCAAAAATAAGAACATCGAACCGGTCAATCTTACAGATCATATAAACAATAAATATTTAAAGTAAATGGTAAAGCGCTAACGATAAATTTTATTTGGGGTGCGAAATAGGGGCAGAAATTCACGATTTTTTTTACCAAAAAAAGGGGCCAACTTTATTTGACATAACTCGTATAGTTTTGGCTATACTCGTAAACATTAAAAAAACATTTTAATGAGTTTTTCCCGAAAAGTGCTTAATTTTTTGGTTATTCCAGGTTGAAATATTCGATTTGGAATTGGACGAATAAGAATAATTTGTCATGAGCTTTAACTGTGCTTTTACTGTGTTGATAGACTTCATGAATAAGTTCACCATTTTTTTGTATCCTATAAGTTTACATTTTTGCTACAAATATTTTTTCGATATCTAATATTTAATTCGATAAATACTTATTTTTGAGTTAATTGCGAAAAACCCGTCTGAAAACGTTGTCTTTTGTTAAAAAATAAGCATTTTCATTCGCAAACGACTTGAAAAGTATTAACATAGATAAAGAAACTCTATAGAATAAAAGTTGCTTATAATTAGTCAATTTATGCATTTCCGGACTTATTTTAAACGTATATTTTTCACCCCATGGAGGGGTGTCACCCACCGAAGTAGAAGCAACCAATGGCATAAGTATTACTTAGAAGTGGAGTGTAACTAGAACCTAAATCCAAATTGTCAAGCAAATACGTCCGTCGTGACGCTGATAATTTCACTCCAAAACTGTCATTTACTGAGCTATTGGTGTATTCATGCATTGTTTATAACGACTTACATTTTTCATCTTTATTGGTATAGAATAAAATAGAATAAAAATTACTAAATGATTACATTAGTACATAGTATTATTCTATGAGATGAACAATTTTCTTCGTGCACTATGTACTATCAGCGAATATATCCACAATTTTATTAATTCGAATGGACAACTTCATTTTCAATACTGCACTGCTTAAAAAACGTATGTATGCAAATAATATAGCAACACATTTTTACATATATTAGACGACAAGATGGGGCCCTTGGAGGTATAACCTTGGATAGGATACTAAACGTAGGTAAAGATTAAAGAGAGAAAACACATTTCTAGATTTAGAAATATTGTTCTAAAATTCGGCAAATAACAATTCTCAAATCTTTCAATAGTCACGTACAAAGCATTATAGTTTATTGTCGTCACCATAAAAGTTCATGAGACCTGAAAGGATTAAGTTTCTAGATATGAGATGATTCACTTGCCGAATACGCCTATTTAGAAATTTACATTTTTAAATTTAAACACACAAAGTAAAATTCTATACCTATAAAAGATTTTTACATAATATCAGACGACAAGATGGGGCCCCTGATCGATTGGGGCCCCCCGCAAGCTTCACGCTGCGGGGGCCTCTGTTACGCCCCTGTCTTGCACGACAAGAATAACAGTATACAGAAATTGAATAAGTAGAGGAAGACAGACATAAACATGCAGCGTGCAGCGAAGAACGCATCTTGTTCATCGCACATCTGGTACCAAAACCAAGATGTTATTTTAAATTCCCGGTTCTCGGTCCGTGAGCCGTGAGGTGTTCTTTCTATTGTGCATTTTATTTAATTTTTGCTTGTCGTGTTGTTATGTTATAAAATGGATCAACAAGGATTGAAATAAACTACAAAATGAACATTCAAATGGATTTACCCAATCTGGCCAAACTGGTCTCTACAGTCTGTATGTTTTCTTTATTTATATAAATAAAATGTTTTTGTTTACAAATAACATAACCTCAAAAAATAATACACTATTTCTAAAAAGTAACTTTAACAAACCTTCTAATAGCATCATCTAATTATTTTAATAACCCGACGCTTTACAATCTGACAAAATTCTGGACTAAATTGTTAATTTTTTATATTTATTTATTCTTTATACTACACGTTATTTTATAACAAGAGGTTAAATAGGTCCCGTTAAAAGGAAACCTGTTATGTTACCAGATAACGTTTTTGAGAAACGTTATTTGTCATACATCACATCAATTTGTAGAATTTAACGTAAATGCAAGATAACGTGTACGTTATTTATAACGTGTTTGATACATCACAGGGGTGATTGTCTCTTCGTTCGAGCTGAATTTTTTATTTACGAGCTATCTCTTCAGATTTGGAAACACGTAATAATCAGAGGAGACCAAACCAGCAGAATAAGTAGGATGAGAAAGCAATTCGAAGCCAAACTCATGAATTTTTTGCAATGTCATAACATAACTAAAGTCCGGATTATAAGCATTTTGCTTTTTTTGATTATAATTAGGATTTTTAGTAAAAATGCTTATTTTAAAGATATGTTGCTTATATTTGTTTATTTTACTTCTTATGATAAACTATAGTGAAATTTCATGTTACTTCCTGTCTTAAGCAAAATTCTATGAAGTATACAGAGCTATAAAACTCTAATAATTCAATAAACCATAAGAATTTTAGTCCCTTAGGCTTAGGAGATAACCCATCGTTATACCTGTCAAGTTGGTCCAGTTTCTTGGAGAAACAACATTACTTTCTTCTACATATATATACACACCGGTATTTTAGGCGTCAACGCCCTTCCGGTAGGGATCTATGGGGGAGTATCACCGAGCCGCAAGCACTTATCCCTTGCCGTACTGCTCCCTCATAGGCCGATCAGGCACCCGCATATTCCAGTCTAAGCGCCAGATTCATATTTAGAATTTTATACTGACGCGTTTTTGTTTTTTCGGTGGCCTGGCTGGGCTTGAACTAGCATACCTCACGGCGAAGTGAAGGTGCTGTCAGCCGCTAGTCGCACTGAGCTATCCGATCGACGAGTTCCTGCTTCGGTTTGCCCACTAACGCGCAATAATATTGGCCATTTTTAGTTTTACCATTTCCAAATCAACTAAAATTATTCATAATATGCACTCCCAAACTGACCTTTCCGGTCATTGATCGACTCTTGGCGGCTTTGGAGTACTTTTACCGACTTCAGTCCACTGTTGTACGTTCTCTGGTGTATAGTAATGGATCCAGTAAGGTCCAAACACTGCTGCGAAGTGTTCACACGATAATGTTTTTGTCAATGGTCAGAAAACGCGGCACCCATCGGCAGGATAATTTTTCGTATTCAAAACTTCGTTCAAAATACTGGTACGCTTTTTAATAATTCTTGTGACCTCTACCAATTCATGTACCTTAACTTTACGATCAGCTAGAACCATTATGTAGACTATCTGCACATTTTCTGGTGTAACTGCATCGGTTGGCCATCCAGTACCTACGTGGTTCATCCATTGTAGAGATACGGCCATTACGAAATTCACGGAGCTAAAAGGTAGGTAGGTTTCTATTGGTCAGAATCTCTATGAATTAAATAATCGCAGAAATGCTTTAGTTTGTAGTGGTTACGACGTTAAATTTGATCAGGCAATCCGAGTTCATTTGCCAGCCAGTCCAATTTTTTTTCAATCTATTCCGAATAGAAAACATTCGATTCACACAAAGAATTATATTAAAAAAAAATTGGGCTGGCTGGGATATGAACTCTGATTGCCCTATCACAATCACAATTAGTGTCGTAACCACTAGATCAGTTGGCCGATGATGCGACAAAGGCGACCATTTATAACGCTTAACGTGTAATCGAGAACCATTACATTCAAGTTCATACATTTAATTTATAAAAAACTTTGAAAAACTGCTGATACAAGAACAAAAAACTGCTAAACGCCATAAAAGTGCGTGGCGCACACTATTCTAGCTACAAAATAACTGATATGAAAGTGTACCTTTGATAAAGTTTGCAGTTTGAGGCTCTTTTGTGGTGCGTTTTACTTCAAATTTAGCAAATACTATGGAAAAATCTTTCAAAATACCTTTCTCAATATATTTTTGCGCCACGTAATATTCATATCAGCTCTTTTGTAGCTGGAATATTATGTGGGTCACTCATTTTTCTGGAGTTTATTCTTGTTATATTAAACGACGAGAAATTACAATTTTACTTAAATTTGCACAGTTTTTGATTTAGAATATTCAGATCAAACTGAATGCAACAAATATCTAAAAACAACCTATGCATAAGATGTCATCGCTTTGTGTCATCATTTTTAAGTTTCTTATTTACCGTAGAGTAATTTTCATTGTTTTGATAGTTCTAAATTTTATGCCCAATCTATAAAAAAGTAGACAAACTCCAGTGCAAAAACTACCGTGGAATTTCTCTACTATGTACAGCATATAAAGTCCTCACGTATATTATAAACCAGCGGTTCCAACTACCAGCAGAAAATATTATTGGGGAGTATGAGACGGGCTTCCGACGGGGAAGATCGACACTGGATCAAATATTTACAGTCAAACAGATCTTGAGCAAATCATGGGAACACGACATTGATGTTTACAACGTTTTTGTAGGTTTTAAACAGGTATACGTCTCAGTCTAAAGGAACAAACTATACTATATATTCATTGAATTGGCAATGCCACACAAGCTAATTAGACTCATTAAAGCCACAATGGATGAAACTCAGGCATGTGTTGTGTACGAATACAAAACCACCCGACAGACTTTTTCAAAATTTCGCAGGGACTAAGGTATGGAGATGGGATGGCCCCAACATCGTTTAACCTGGCACTGGAGTCTGCGGTTAGGCAAATGCAAACTGGACGAGGAAACCTACTGACCAACCGAACGGTTCAACTGGCCGCTTATGCCGATGATATTAATATTATGAGTAGAGCATCAAAAGGAACACAGGAAACATACGCAGAATGAAAAACGCAAACACAAAAGCTAGGTCTGGAAATAAACACAGAAAAAACAAAAATAATGACACAGACGAGAAGAAATATAGTCCCACGAAACATTACACATGAAGATGACATTGAAACTGTTGAAAAGTTTACATACTTGGGATTAGAAATATATGCCGACGGATCAAAAGATGGAGAAATACGGAAGAGAATAATGCAGGCAAACATAGCTTATTTGCCCTCTCCCATATATTTCGGTCTAAAAGTGTTCACCGAAATACAAAGATGAGAATCTAGAAAACCTTAATTCGACCAATAGCATGTTATGGCAGTGAAGCTTGGGTCCTGAACATCCAAAAAACAAACTCGACGCATTCAAAAGGAAAGTACTGAGAAGAATACTAGGACCTGTGAGGGAAAACGGTATCTTCAGAAGTCGATACAACAACGAGCTTTATCAACTTTATAAGAAAACACCCCTGTCAGAGTTCATTAGAATACAAACATTGCAATGGGTCGGGCATGTGATAAGAATGGGAGAGGATGGGCTACCAAAAAGAGCACTGGATGCTAGAATACAGGGAAAAAGATCGGTTGGAAAGCCAAGAAAGCGCTGGGAAGACACAGTAAACAGCGACGCACAAGCCCTTTTAGGAGTCCGTATATATAGAAGAGCAGCCTCAGACAAGCAAGGATGGAGGCAAAACATAAAGGAGGCCAAGGCTCAATTTGGGCTGTAGTGCCGTAGAAGAAGAAGAAGTAAGTTATTATATTAGACGACGAGAAATTACAATAAATATTATTTAAATTTTTTACACCAGTTTTTGATTTAGGATATTCAGATCAAACTTAATGCAACAACGTCTGAATAATTAGTTTGCTCGGCATGTATTTTAAATTTCTTATTTAACGTACATAGTTATTTGTTTTGATAGTTATAAAATTTTTAATGATATTTGATTTCCAGTTGAAACAAAGACCAATTGTAATTTTGCCCCCATACTACTTTTAAATAGAAACAGTTCGTAACATCGAATTCAAATTCAATCTCGGTTTCTATCCACGTCGAAGTTGAAATTTTCGTAATGATTTTGTTTGCGCCTCGAGCGTAATAATTCAGAACAAATATTACCCTAGTTATAACTACGCTCGTTAGGATCGTTTCTATTTCGTCGTATACTTATTTGGAAATTTCGGCATTAACCGAGGCCTATATCGGATTTGCAACATTTGCATAAAACCGCCGTAACGTGTGAAAAGTTGCGCACAACTCCGCAGGAGCAGAAGCAGAGGACGTCGATTTCGGCCGAATTTCTCAAATATAGAATTGTTTACCGCAGAAAATTCAACCTTTAACTAAGTGTAGTATAATAACGCATTCTTTTTTACTGATTCTCGAGTATTTTTCTAATTTATTTTGTCTGGTCTAGCTTTTTATAAGAAAACTTGTCAAATAAAATATTTTTAAAAAAGAATTGTAACCACACCATTGGGTTCCTATATATTTTTAAGTTTTAGACTTGGCTGGTCCCAGAAATGTGTAATTGCATTTAGTCCAAGAACCAAAGCTTTTCACAAAGCTTTTTATATAGATATTTTGACAAATATAACAGATATAATATATATCTATGACAGAGATATCTCGTCTGTCTCTATTTTTGTTTATTAGAACTTGCCTTAGTGGTTCATGCTGTACTTTGTCAAAGGCCTTTTCGAAATCAATAAAACAGGTATAAATTTATTGGTTCATGTCTAAGCATCTTTGTGAGAGAACGTTCATTGCAAACAGAGCTTTCCTTGTACCCCAGCCCTTTTCTTTATCCCATCTGAGTGTTACTGATGTTAACGTCTAATTTCCTATAGATCCTATTGTGGATTATTTTTAAGAATAGTTATATGCTGCTCTATAGTCTATAGTGTAGTGTAATAGATAAGTTTAGAAAATCTAACATTAGATAAGCAAAAGGAAACTGTCACTGGAGAGTTGTCCTAATAGTCCAAGTAATGAAGCTTAAAATATGACAAAACCTCGCAATTTTTACAGAATGGATCAATTTGCTTGAAAATTTGAGAAGTCCATGGATCAAAATCTATATGATGCCGACAGGCGCTTTTACCATGGGGGTGGTTGCCACCGCATCTCGGGGGTGGAAATTTGTTATTATATTTTGACCGCAAAAGTTAATAAAAACATTCATTCTAAGCAAAAAATGTTCTATACATTTTTTTGATAAAATTAATAGTTTTTGATTTATTCGCTATCGAAAGTGTTAGTTTTAATATCTAAAAAATCAATGTTTTTCGATGTATATCCATTTACGATTCACTCAATTTTTGCAGTAAAACAAATTTTATCAAACCAAGTTCTTGGGAATTAAATTACCTACAATTTCATATTTTTAAACATTTTTTCGTATCTCTGATGCTAACCTTTCTATTCTGAAGAAAATGGCATTTTTTATCAAATTCCAAACATTCGTTACACGCTTTAAACTTCAGTTTTTTAAAAACTAATCATTCAAAGCCAGTCAAACTTCTAGAATCTATTAATAATACATAAAAAAGAAGAATAAATAAGGCCAATGACTAAAAACACCGCTAACTTACATTATTATGCTTCCAATTGGATTTGTCCTTTTTTTTCAAAAAAATATATTGATTTTTTAACCGTAACTTTTTTATTTTTTATCTTAGAATGTTCGTTAAAAAAAATTTTGTAGGTTTTACAAGATCCATAAGGCTATTAATATTAAATCTTTTTAAAATTTTCAGTCACAAAAAGAGGTTGCATTGAAAGGGTTGGTAAAGGTGGTTTTTGCATGATATTACAAGTTTTAATTGTCAATAGCTCACTAGTCCTGTCGCCAGTGGGGGGTACAAAGGCCTCCTTAATTCAGATGGACTTACCCAAAATTTCTTTATGTATTTTGACCCGTAGAACACGAATTTTTTGGGTAACAATCGATCCGGAAGTCGATAAGATTGTTATAAACAAAGAACTTGAGGAATCACATAACAGCGATTTTTCGCAAAACAAAACATTTTTTTGTATTTTTTGGGTCATTCTAAGCAAAAAATGTTTTTACAAGTTTTTTCGTAGGCTGCATAGTTTTCGACATAAACGCAGTTGAACTTTCAAAAAATCGAAAAATTGCAATTTTTGAACCCGAATAACTTTTGATTGAAAAATAAAATAGCAATTCTGCTTACCGCATTTGAAAGTTCAAGTCAAATTCTATCGGTTTTATTACTTTCATTGCTAAAAATTAATTTTTATATTGTTAAACAAAGCTATAAACACATAGTAATTGAATGATGTTTTCAATACATTTCTCATTTGAAATCGAACGAGCAGGCGCCCATACAGCAATTTTTACGTAGATTACGTACATTAAAACGCATGCATTGGGCACGGGAAACACTATGTGTTTATGGCTTTGTATAATAAATAAAAACTTAATTTTTAGCAATGCAAATAATCAAAACCGATAGAATTTAACTTGAATTTTCAAATGCTGTAAGCAGAATTGCTATTTTATTTTTAAATCAAAAGTTATTCGGGTTCAAAAATTGCACTTTTCCGATTTTTTTAAAGTTTAACCGCGTTTATCTCGAAAACTATGCATCCTACGAAAAAACTTGTAAAAACATTTTTTGCTGAGAATCACCCAAAGAATACAGAAAAATGTTTTGTTTTGCGAAAAATCGCTGTTATGTGATTCCTCAAGTTCTTTGTTTATAACAATCTTATCGACATCCGGATCGACTGTTACCCAAAAAATTCGTGTTCTACGGGTCAAAATACATAAAAAAAACTTGGGTAAGTCCATCTGAATTAAGGAGGCCGTTGTACCCCCCTGGCGACAGGACTACACTCAATTTTTGCCGTAAAAAAAATTTTGCAAACCAATTTCTTGGGAATTAAATAAGCTATAATTTCATATTTAAATATTTTTTCGTATCTCTGATGCTAATCTTTCTATTCTGAAGAAAAGGGCATTTTTTAAGAAACTACAAAAACTCGTCATTCACTTTTAACTCCATTTTTTTTAAAAACTAATCATTCTAAGCCGACCAAACTTCTAGAGCCTATTAACAATATATAAATCAAGAAAACCAAATCAGGTAAATGACAAATTTTAATTAGGGTGGTGATTAGGGGGTTGCTTACGATCACTTTTTTGCTGAAAAAAATAGGGACAGACATTCTTTTCATTATAAGTCACTTAATTTTTTTAGCTAGAGATTTTTTTTATTTCTGGAGATACATTTTTTAATACTTTAAATTAGTTTCAACAAGTTATCCTCGAAAAATGCATAGTTTTCCCATCCTTTAACTTTGAAACTACAATATTTAGCATTTGACGAAGAAGAGCCAACATTTAATAAAGTATAGCTCGATTACTATTGGTCTTAAGAAAATTAAAAAAAAAAGGTTTTGTTTCTTTTTTCAAAAGGTACATTTTTGTTAGGTAATGGTGTTTTGATAAAACGATAACTTTTTGAGTTATCAGCAGAAAACTGATTAAAAACATTGATTTTTTCGATATAAAACTAACTTTTTTGATAGCGAATAAATCGAAAACTATTAATTTTATAAAAAATGTATAGAACGTTTTTTGCTTATAATGAATGTTTTTACGAACACTTGCTGTGAAGACATAAAAATTTCTACACCCGAGATGGGGTGGCAACCACCCCCATGGTTATGGGTGGCAACCACCCCAGCCCCTTTTGGCATGATATAGATTTTGATCCTTGGACTATCCATTACTTACTCTCAAATTTTCAAGCAAATGGATCCATTCTGTAAAAATTGCGAGGTTTTGTCCTATTTTAAGCTTCATTACTTGGACTAATTGTGAGGAGTTTTTAGAATCACTCACTCTAACTATTTCTGGACTAATAAACCAATAAGCTTCCGCTTATTTGTGTAAGCAACTAATTTTGTAAATGAAATAGAAGAGAGACGTACGCGCAATCATTTTTTGTTTTACTTCGACGACCGGTTTCGCTCTCTACAATTTGAAAAGCATCATCAGGTCAACGGTTACAAGTAAACTAAATGATGCCAATACAAGGAATGATTTCTAAAGCATGCACTATCATACCTTCTTGCAAACTTCCTTCAAACAAACAAAATATCAAACACGGATTTGTTGGCTGTCTTTCGCCACTCTTCCTGCACCCTCAAGAAATTTCCATCCCATCAGTTCCCTATTAGCAAAAATTTAGCAAGAAGGAATGAAAGTGCACACTTTAAAATCATTCCTTGTATCGGCATCATTTAGTTTAATTGTAACCATTGACCTGATGATGATCTGCAAATTGTAGGGAGCGAAACCGGTCGTCAGGGTAATACAATGATTGTAAATACATCTATCTTTTATTTCATTCAATGAACTCAGATGAACAACAAGGATTAAGATCCGGAAGATCCTGCGTAAACGCCGTATTTGTACGGAGTAAAATCACAGAAAAGGCCTTTGAGTACAATAAACCAGCGTATCTATGTTTTATAGACCTGACAAAGGCTTTCGATCGCATCCAAGTCGAAGACATCTTACATGTATTGTATAGAAGAAACATACCAATCAATATTATACAAACCATCGAAAACATCTACTTTCATAATCGAATACAGGCAAAGATAAATGAAAAACTAACGCAGTTTATACCAGTACAAAGCGGAGTCAGATAAGGTGACCCGTTAAGCCCACTTCTATTTAATATAATAATGGACGAAATAATATAAGCAGTACGTAATGGTCATGGTTACAGAATGGGGAACAAAGAAATCCAAATATTATGTTATGCAGACGACGTCGCAATAATTGCGCCGAGGCAGAAGACGATCTCCAAAGATTAACACACATCTTCAATACAACAACCAAGAAATACAATATGATAATATCAGTAGAAAAAACCAAATGTACGACAACATCTAAATACCCACTACGATGTTAAATCGAAATTGATGGGAAAATAAAAAAGCAGTAAGCAAGGTTTAGATATCTGGGAATAGATATAACCAGTTACGGAGATGTTGAAGAGGAAGTACGACAACAAAGCTTAAAAGCAAGTAAATCGGCGGAATCTCTTAATGACGCGATCTGGAAGAAGAAACACCTAACACAAGACACAAAAGCAAGAATCTATAAAGCAGCAATTAGACCTATACTGACATACACGGCGGAGACAAGACCTGACACATCTAAAACGAGACGACTACTAGAAACAACAGTCTGTTGGATAGGGAGAGAAGCGAAAACATAAAAAGATCATGAATGTAGAAGACATAAATGGATGGGTGGCAAAACGGAAACAGGAGTGGAACGAACACATTAGTAGAATGGCAGAGGATAGGATAGTACGAATAGCACGAGATAAGTCACCAAATGGACGAAGAAGTATTGGCAGACCAAGAAAAAGATGGTGTGATAACTTAAACAATTTAGGAGGCTAATATTGAAGAAGAAACAAGAAGCTTTTAAGCTTTAAAGCCTACATAGAAGAAGGAAGAAGAAGAAGAAGAAGAAGAAGACAATGAACTCGCATATGCAACCCATTCAACATTTAACTAATTTTGTATTAGGACTCACATACTTTTAGACAACATGTCTCTTGATAGTTTAGTGGGTACCCCGTCAAAATAGCCCCGTCGAAAAAGCTCCGACAAAATAATAGCCCCGACATAATATCCCGCACACAAAACAGCTCCGACAAAATGGCCTGCGGGCAAAATAGTTGTGGAACAATAGCTCGCCCACAAAATAGCCCCGACAAAATAGTCCCGAAAAAAAGCTCCCTTCAGAATTCATCATTTTTTCGGAAATGGTAATTATTATCTATTCAGATGTTTATCTTAACCACATTAAATAAAAATGGTCTTTTTAGAGAAATCGAACCCTGTGTCTTCTGTTAGGAAAAATCAGAAACAAAAAATTCCTGGTTTTTCCTCGTAATTTACTATGGAATCACTAACACGCGAATTTTACTATCACCATTGCGTGTGGTTATCTTTTTAAAGACGAATCACATGCTATGATTTTTTTGTGACGGATATTCTTAAGTTAAAGTTGATTTCATGTAATCGAATGACCTATCTTTCAATAAAGTCGTCCCAGGAATGCAACTCATAAATATTGTCCAAATCATTTTAAACTCTTCTACTTTAAAATGTATAATATATGTCTGAATTGCCGATATGAATGAGTCAGATTAAATTAACTTATTAGAAGAATTTTTTTACTATTTTGACGCAACGACGTCCGAAGTGGAAGTCGAAACGTTGATAAAATCATTTTTTAAAGTTAAATTGTGGCTTATTCCCCAATTAGAATAGTGATTTAAAATAAATGGTACTCCGTTAAAAGGTAAAAATTTTTATTGGGGCTGTTTTAGTCGGGGCTGTCTTTATCGGGGCTATTTTGTTTACGGGCTATTTTGTCGAGGCTGTTTTGTATTCGGGCTATTTTGACGGGGCTTTTTTGACTGGGCTGTTTTGATCGGGCCATTTTGACGGGTCACGAGTTTGGTGCAATGCGCATCTAAAGCCGGGTCCAGACACGTGTAATGTAATTTAATGCGTAACGTAACGTGTAATGAAACGCGAATTCTGCGTTTGGACGGCACTGCGAGCATTACATGTACCATTCGCGCTGGAGCTCGCCGGGACGCGGCGCCAGTCGGTTTTTTCGTGAACACAAAGGCGCTCGCAGCACTCGTTTGGACGGCGTTAGTGAAAGTTGTACCGTTTGGACATGTGGCGAGCAATCGCTTGACGAATCTACCTGCTTATACCAACAAAACCCCGGTATTTGGGATCCAAAAAATTTTTTCGAGAGTAAATAACTAATTCTGCTCTATGTATTTTAATAGGAAAATATGTACCTACATAAAATGCTTCATATCTACATATCGCATGCATTTCATGTTTATTAATAGATGCGTGCACAGAAAACGTAATTTGGTTTTTTAATAAAATAGGTTACATTGTTGTATCATTGACATAAAAATGCCTAAAACCATATAAACATATATGCATGTATGTACATATATAGTATGTACATCGTATATACTATTGCAGATAATCTGTCTATCTTGTTGTGAAATTGCAGATTTCATGACAGTATCTTGTCTTAATATTTTAGATGCAATTTACCTATGTTCATAAATATTCAAAATCAGTAAGCGGTATCCGGGTAAAGTTTTAATATTGGCCACTCATTTGCTGAGATTTTAGTTCCTCAAGTAAACTAGATCTTTTCTGATACAAATCAGTTTTCCACCATTGACGCACCGAACGTTATTTCCGGTCTTCAGTTAGTAAATATATACAAATAAAAGCAGTACCTACCTGCTGTCACGACATCCCTATTCGGCTGTTCGTAGCAACTGAGTGGAAACAAAGATTCGTTAAACGATTCGTATGGACGTTCGTGTGACGTCCACACTGTTGATGCTAAATTACACGTAATCTTACATTACACGTTACACGTGTCTGGACCCGGCTTTACTCGAACACGAAAACTTATGTGTATATTTCGTCACTGTTAAACTCTTATGGACATGTCTCACATCAGAAAAATGTCTTTGAACTCAATAAGAAATCTAAACGGCGACTCAAAGGTGGGCAAAGCTCCTTCGAACGTTACTCCCAACCAGATAGCCTACCAAGTACTTCTTAACGGAGCACTTTTCCACACGCAAAAAAGAGGTATGAACCGCTCACCACCAACCGAAAAAAGGTAAAAGTGAAAGACATTTTTATGATTCTTTTCGATTCAGAGGTGGCCCACCATCCCCAGACAGCTGTTTCTGTCTCTAGACATGTTCAGCGGGGTTACATGAACACCTCTGAATCGAAACGAAAACAAACTACTAGTGGAGTCAATGAAGGTTTTCACCTCCGATTTCGTTGAACCTTCATCGATTTTCATGAAAATTGGTGAGTAGTTAGAAGATACTTCAAGGAACAAAGGTGACATAATGCCAACTTGTGCTTTTACCCTGGGGGTGGATGCCACCCCTTCTCGGGGATGAAATTTTTTTTATTAAAAATAATACCAGAAATCGATAGAGGGGCAACTTCTAAGCAAAATTTTTTATATAAAGTTATTAACATAAATCAATACTTTTTGAGTTATTAAATATCAAAGATTTTATTTTTTCTTAAAAAAATGCATGTTTTAAAGCTGCTTTTCACGTATTACTCAAAAACTATAACCTTTTGTAAAAAAGCTATTATTACCAAAATTAAAGATAATAAAACATTTATTACACTCCCCACTTAAAGAACTAAACTAATGTTATTTCAAAGTGAGTTATGGGTAATTGAATGTATATTTTTTTCGACGAGTACTCAAATCTAAGTATTCAAGCTTACATAACGGAAAAACGATGCATTTTATATAATATACTTGTTAAGCACTTGTCAAAGTACTTCGGAATACCTATCAAATAAGCTCCAGTAGAACCTAATAGCATCAAAATTAAGCAAGTTATGATGAAAATAAGAGAACCCTTTCGATTTTTTTTAGGAAAAAGTGAAAAATAAAACATACGCCATTTCCACAAAATTAAAATTTGTAGTAATCCTCACAAGAGTTTCTTTAGGTTAACATAGTTAATGATTTCAACAATTTTGACCGGTTTAGAATGCATATTTTTGAAAAAAAGATTTTAAAGAAAAGAAAGAATTTAAAAAAATCAGAATTTTTAAAATTATCGTATTTTTCATTTTCTTTTGATAATAACTCCAAAAATACTCAATATACGTAAAAAATCATACATAACTAAATTTTAGTTTTTTCTGTTCCAAATACTTTATTCATTTAACTATTTCTGTAGAGTAAAAATAACCGAGATAGAAACGTTTAATTTTTCAATTTTGCTGCGAGAATCATGTAACCGGTACAATTTAACCTTTTATTTTTAAAAAAATTAGAGGTTTAAAAGACTAATTTTGACGTTTTTTAATAGCTCTTGGAATAATTAATTTTTAGATGAACCTTATATCCTAAAAATTAACGGAGTTATTTACAAAAAAAAACAATATCATTTTTTGGAGAAATTTTTAAAAGATACATTTTGAAACATTTTTGGTGCATAAATTTTAATGCTATCAACTTGTTCGAGGGCTTATTTGATAGATATTTTTATGAACTTTGACAAATGTTTAATAATTTTATGTTATAGAATGCACCATTTTCCCGGTATTTAAGCTTGAATACTTAGATTTGGGTACTCGACGAACGAAATATACATTCAATTACCTATAACTCACTTTTAGTCAACATTAAAAGGTTTTTCTAGTAAGGGGTTTATTTGATTTTTTATTAGCCTCAATTTTGATAATAATAACTTTTTTGCAAAAACTTATAGTTTTTGAGTTATTTATGAAAAATCGGTTAAAAACATACATTTTTCTCACGAAAAATTAAAATCTTTGATCTTTAATAACTCAAAAAGTTTTGATTTATTTTAATAAATTTATATAACAAATTTTGCTTATAATTTGTCCCTCTATCGAATTGTGGGGTTATTTTTAATAAAATAATTTTCACACCCGAGGAGGGGTGGCATCCACCCCAGGGTAAAAGCGCATGTTGGCACCATGTCACCATTGTTCCTTGAGATATCCTCTAACCACTCATCAATTTTTATGCAAATCGATGAAGGTTCAACGAAATCGGAGGTAATAGCTCATATCCACCTTCAGTGACTGCACTATACGTATTTAAGCTGAATTATAAAAATAACATTAAACTGTAGTGGCTCCATTTTGTGTTTTGGAGTTTTGAAATAACTTTTACTCATTAAATATTTTATTTTTAATCTCTCATAGTGTGTCAAAACCTTTTTCAAATCAAATTTATATTACTTAAAAGCTTCTTTTCTTATTTTGTTTTTTATATTGAGTTCTGCAGTTTACATCTTAAGCCAACGACAACCTTTTAACGATGAAAAAGCCGATCCTGCCACAAAATATCGCCGTTAATAAACGATTAATAACGAAACCACCTTGAGAGTAATTAAAAGCTTTCGGATTATTACTTCTAAGTTTGTGATATACTATCTGGTAGAAATATTTCTCCGGGAAATTATTCTCGAAAATTTTATAATCAGCCTCCGTATCGGATTACTTTTATCCCTAACCCGTATTAATTATAAGTTTTTGCTGTAGTTCCGCCTGCAGCCTTTTTTCCTTCCAATTTTTGCCTCTCGAGGCTAATTGTTTTTCGTTTTGCCATCAGAGTTCGTCGAGTTCCCTTTTTGCGGGATATTTTCATCACTTCATTGTTATGAGGAAACTAAGGGCTAATTTGCCTTACGATAAACAGTAACTTGCTTTTTTACAACCGAATAGTTTTTGCTAAGAAAAGGGTAAAACCGACATTTTTTATCGAATTGTGCGTTTACTTTAAGGAATAAGATGAAGGTTTTATTTTAGACTACATAATTGTCTTATACATTTTGCCTTATAAGATGTTTTGACGTTTTTTCTACACGTTTCAATTATTTCCCCAAATATTGTGTTTTACATACGTAATCCGCCAAACACTCAAAACAATTTAGTTCGTAATATTGATTAACAGTGATTATTGAATAGTATTTCGTTGTAACAACAATTTAATTTTTGTTTCAACGAACTTTTAGACATAGATAAATGTATTTGGTTATTGTCACAATGATTGAATAATAATTGTGAATGCGTTTAAAAAGAATTCGATCGAAATTTTGCACGTGCTCTCTCCAAAAGGATTAAAGTGTTATACATTTTTGGAATCACTATTTCAAACGCTTTTAACCAAAGTTGTGGCTGTCACCTGAAGAGGAATCGCGTAAAGTTCGAAACATTGATGTTATAATATACTTTGATTATTTTAAAAATCGACCTGTCCGAGCGTTTTGCTTATGTGCTAAAAATAAATAAGTTAATAAGGGGGCAACACTTTTTCCAGTGCACTGTGTAAGTGAAATCATATGAGAAATCACACAGTGTAAAGTCCATTAGGTTTAGGACAAAAAAGGAGGATTTAAAAAAATATTATTAATCAATTAATAACATACATTGAGCTAATGCATTCAGTAATTATCAATATAAAATACGTTCATAGTAGGAATGAACGAAACTGATTGTAGGGATGAATAGAATTGCTTGTAAGAATAACCGTATTTATTGTGGGAATGAACGGAATTAATTGTAAGAATAAACGGAAATAATTGTAGAAATAAACGAAATACGTCAGGAGAAATAACACTGTTATTGACACAACGAATAGTCTTCGTCGGTCAATTAACGACGTTGTTGTTTCAATGAATAGTGTTCGTTGGCTCAGTGAACAGTGTTCGTAATATTAATAAATGTATGTTCATCCATTCAATAAACGTAATACATTGGCTCATCTAACGAAAATAATGAATTGATGAACATCGCTTTGTTATTCCAATAAAACCAAAAATTGGACAAATTTTACGTATTGATTTTGTTGTCTGAATTAACATTTTTATTAATATTACGTACCTTTTTCGTTGAGTGAAATAAACAGCATTAATCGACTTTTATACCATTCACAAGAAGACGTAAATATAATTTACAGACCATCACAAAGAAGGAGGCAACCCTAAGTCAAAAACTCACGTAGGGTCATGGTCACATATGCATCACTCGTATGGTGGCCAAAAACACAAAAACAACAACTAACGCCAAGCTGCAAAAAGGTCAGCGGCTAGCTTCTCTGGGAATCACAGGGGCAATATCAACATGCGCCACTGCAGCTCTTGAGGCGATGCTAAATCTTCCTCCCTTGCAGTTCTGCATAAGAAGGGAGTCAGTCACCATCGCCTTAAAAGCTGTGACAGACACAAATAATGAAACAAGGAGATCTAGTGAACCACCTAAAAAGCTTGGAAGAAATTTCATTGGATTCTGAGGACAGACTGACAGATGCCATGCCAGTCAAATTCGACTTCGAAACACCCTTTGAAGTAGTCATAAGAAAACCACCAAATGGGTGAATAAGTTGACCCGAAACTGAAAGAAGGTTCGCTCGAATGGTATACGGATGGATCTAAGATAGCTAAAAGAGCAAGAGTGGGAGTTTCTGGATCCAACTTCATCATCACCACGTAGCGCTACAACCCTGGGTGGGTCCTGGCTGACTGTACAACTTTCTTCCAATTTGTTCGGTCTTCCATCAACCTAGGGTCAAATGGGATGTTCATTTTTCGGAAATCTGCTTGGATGTTATCTCTCCATCGCATTCTGGGACGTCCGAGTGGTCTTTTTCCTGTAGGAATCTCCTCCCATACCAGTCTTACAAGTCTCTCGTTATTATGTCTGTGCACGTGGCCTGCCCATCTTAGTCGCTGTGATTTAATTTCTTGGACAATATCGGTGTCATTGAAGAGTTCTTTTAATTCGAAGTTGGTTCTGATCCTATACTGGTTTGTGTTAATGTCGTGGTGAGGTCCGAAAATTTTTCTAAGTATTTTTCGTTCAAAACGTCTGAGCTTTTCTTCCTTTGATTTGGTCATGGTCCACGTTTCGCAACCATATGTTAGTACAGGTCTGACGGTGGATTTATAGATTTTGATCTTGAAACTTCTTGTAAGATTTTTTGATTTTATAAGCTTAAAAAGTGCGAATAGACAGCGATTTGCTGATTGGATTCTGTCTTTTATTTCTTCAGTAAAATCGTTGTCAGCTGCGATACTTAAAACTTTGTACTCTTTTGAAATTGAAGGTGTTGACCGTCACATTTTGTCCTATCCTGTCTCTTCGTGTCGTTCTATTTATACACATACATATATATTTCGTCTTCTCTTCATTAATAATCAGCCCTACTTCGCTTGTTGCTCCTTCCACCTTGTTGAAAATGGCTTTTGTGGGTAGGATGGAGTCTCCAACGAGATCAATGTCATCTGCGTATGCTAGTACATAATAACTTGGGACCTTGAACCGATAGCAGTTCTGTTTTTATTTCGGCCGACCTCATGGCTTTCTCTAATACAAGGTTAAAAAGTAGTGGAGATAACGCATCACCCTGTTTGAGTCCACTGTTGATTTCGAAGCTGCCAGACAGTTTATTATTTACATGTACTTTTGATATTCCACCCTCCGTACAGACTTTAATGATCCGAATGAGTTTCTTTGGTATTGAGAACTCCGCCATGGCATTCCATACTTGGCTTCTTTCTACGCTGTCATATGCCTGTCGAAAGTCTATGAAGAGATTGTCTATGGGTTTGTTATACTCCCATCACCATCCCTTTTCTAGAAGCTGTCTCAGCGTGAATAGTTGATCTATTGTGGATCTGTTTGCCCTAAAACCGGCTTGATATTCTCCTAGGACATTTTCAGCATGAGGAGTTAGTCTTCTGAGAATGATGTTTGAGAGGATTTTATATGCCGTGTTGTGTGAAATTCCTCTGTAATTCGCGCATTTTGTTTTGTCTCCTTTTTTGTGGATGGGCACTATGATGTTTTCGTTCCATCTTGCTGGTATCCTTTCTTCTAACCATATATGTGTTATTAATTGGTGGATTTGGCGATGTAGTGTTTCTCCACCATATTTCAGAAATTCTGCTGGTATCTCGTCCGTACCCGGCGCTTTGTGATTTTTCAGCTTATTTAAGGCCTTTCGGGTTTCTTCAAAAGAGGGATTTTCGACGGATATGTCTGCTGTTATATAGATCTCTTCTTTGTGCTGTTCTTCCTGTATGATGTTTAGAAGGTCCCTGAAATACCCGTTCCATTCTTCTGTTAGTTCTTTATCGTCGATTATCATATGGCCTTGTCGATTATCATATGGCCTTGATTGTCTCTCAGTGTATGGATAGAATTGGTTCTATGTCCTCTTTTCTCAGTGGAGATTGCTTCAGGATCCAACTTCAGGTTATCTAAATCTCTTGAAAACGCCCCAACTCTCTTTCAAGCAGAAATACATGCTATAAACATTAGTGCCCAAGAACGTCTCAACTGAGACACACGTAGGGCAAAAGTCTTTATTTTATGAGACACCCAAGCTGCGCTAAAGACTCAAAGTAATTTTCTTGTTAGCTAAAGAACAATCTCTCTAGAAGCTGGCGGAACGCAACAAAGTAACTTTGATGTGGGTGCCAGTTTACAAGGGAATTGTAGGAAATAAAAATAAAAAAGCAGAACATATACTATGCCACTGCGTAGCACTGTTCTGCAAAATGACTAAAATTCCTAGAAGAGATCAGTCTAGAGTCCTCTGACATACGAAATAAATCACCTAAGAGGCTAATCAACTTCATAAGAAGTATTGGCATCCTAGAGATTGGAGATAGACACAAGCACCTTGTATTAGAAAATGGACGAAACAATTAAATACTATGACACGCATAACTACTTGAGAATGGTCGTCACAAAAAAAAATATGGACAAGACGATATGGGAAATAAACAACCAAGGAAGGAAATCAGTCATCTGCTCAAAGATAACAGTAGCACTGCCTGGTCACTAAAGTAAAGGTATAAGAGACTAGTCGAAGTAATATCAGAAATGGATTTTTAGAGACATGCGGCAGGAAAATCTAGATTAGAGGGAACAGAACGTCTGGGTATTACTACTCACAATAGTAGAGTAACTTTACTTTTAGTTTAGAGTAGAGTAAAAGTAATTAGATTGTACGAACATGTTCAAAGAATGAACAAAAATCTAGCAACAAATCAGATCGTAATGTGGAATCCATATAGAAAAAAAAGGGGAACACCTAGTTTGAGCTGGAGAGAAGGCATAAACTGGGAAATATCCGAGATAGATGACGACTAACTACTGAAAGACGTAGGACGGAATGGGACGTTTCGATGACGCCGGTTCATCGCCGGCCGTTTCGATGCCGCCGGTTCATCGCCAGTCCATTTCATCGCCGTCATATCTCGCATTTCCTAGAATTCCTAATTAATACTAAAAATAACTAATAATTGTAACTGCCGAAAATTCGGAAATATATCAGATAGCGACTAATTGACTGGCGATGAATCGGCCGGCATCGGCATCGAACTGGCGGCATCGAAACGGCGGCGATGAAACGTCCTAGACCCACGTAGGAGAACGGTGTAAATCGATGTATATAGAATATGTTAAAATTTTTAAGATTGACCGATTTTTAACGTAAAAAAATTAAATAAAATATGTTGATGCTCCAAAAAAATTGTCGAAAATTTTATAAACTTACCACTTAAGAAGAAATATTGTACGAACCTGAAAATAAATAAGCAAATGTTATTATAATAAAAGCAACTAAAGACATATATTAAATATACATGTTACTATATATAGGTACTATAGTTATTAAAGCCAATTATAGCAATATCTGTAATTCTGTAATATACTTATTACAAAAAAATCCGTAGATACTGCAAGTTTTTTCTGAAATATATTTAGATTACAGAATGATGTACCTAATAGTAATCTTGGATAATGCGTAAAACTGGTTTAAATACTATAAAAGCTATATTCAACTTCAAATTACTAGGTATATTACCTACTCAGTAGCAACCTAAAAGAGGAAATATTGCTTCAAGACACGTGGTACGGTAGTTCCTAATGTTTTCCGATAAATTTTAATGTTTTCAGATCATTCTTCTATTTGGGCGTAAACATATACATAAACACAAACACGTTTCCTACAGCTATTCACCAAATAGCCGATTATGGTGATATTAGTATGTACATATAGACCAGTAAGGATCTGCGAAAAAACGTCTATTTTTGGATGTGAGAAGTGGCATTCGGATTTTTGCAGATAAAGTTAGGTGACACCTTCATTATAATAATTGACTTATGCTCCTTCTCAAATATGCCCGGAACATTAATAAAAAAATTAAAATATTTAAAAATTTCGAAGAAAATCGATTTTTTTCTGCTTTCTTTGCTTATAACTTTAAAACGATTGGTTTTGGAACAAAGTCGTAGAGAAATAAAATAAATATAATTGAATTTTGTATGATATACGACTGGTAAAAAATGTCTTAAGGTATTACCTTTTCTGCAATATAGCAATAAATACAAAATAAGGGGGCAAAATAAGTCTGTTGTAATTCAATATTTTTTAACCACTTTGGTGGCACTTAGAACCTTAGTAATTCGCTTAGGAAATTATTTGTAACATAGTTAAATCGTGTACCAAATTTCATTAAAATCGCCCTTATAAATTTTGCATAATAAATTTGCAATCTAAATGTTCTTAAAAAAGTTCAAATTTTTTAAAATCTTTCTGAACAAAAAGTAGACCATTTAGAAGTTGGCTAATTTTTTTACATATAAAGAGGTGCTCTACCTATCTAATACACTTTACAGAATTAAAATCGGATTATTTAAGGGGCCTCAGCAATGTTTTAAATTTATAAACAATTTTTTGGCTTATAAACAAATAGCTTTGTTTAATAATATAAAAATTATTTTTGGCAATGCAAATAATTAAAACCGGTATAATTTGACTTAAACTTTTAAATGCTGTCAGCAGAATTGCTATTTTATTTTTTAATCAAACGTTATTCGCGTTCAAAAATTGCAATTTCTCGATTTTTTGAAAGTTCCACCGCGTTTATCTCGAAAACTATGCATCCTACGAAAAAACTTGTAAGAACATTTTTTGCTTAGAATTACCCAAGAAATACAAAGAAATGTTTTATTTTGCGAAAAACGATGTTATGTAATTCCTCAAGTTCTTTGTTTATAACAATCTTATCGACATCCGGATCAACTGTTACCCAAAAAATTCGTGTTCTACGGGTCAAAATACATAAAAAAACTTTGGTAAGTCCATCTAAATAAAGAAGCCCGTAGCACTCCCTCCTGGCCACAGCACTAATTTGTTTATAAGCCAAAAAATTGTTTATAACTTTAAAACATTGCTGAGGCTGCTTAAATAATCCGATTTCAATTCTGTAAAGTGCATTAGATAGGTGGAGTACTTCTTTATATGTAAACAAATTGACAAATCTTTGTGTGTTCTAGTTTTTGTTGTGCAAGATTTTAAAAAATTTAAATTTTTTAAAAAAAGTTAAGATTGCAAAATTATTATGCAAAATCTAGTAAGTCAATTTTAATGAAACGGTTGTACGGTTTTGTAATGTGTACGGTTTTAGCACATTACAAAAATTTTCTAAGCGAATTAGGAAGGTTCCAAGTGTAACCTAAGTGATGGAAAATCATTGAATAAGGATAGGCTTGTTTTGCCCCCTTATTTTATATTTATTGCTATTTTGAAGCAAGGGTGATAAATTAAGACATTTTTAACTAATCGCGTCTGATAGAAAATTTAATTATCTTTGTTTTATTCCTATACGACTTTGTTGTAAAATGAATAGTTTTTAAGTTATAAGCAAGAAAAGTAGAAAAAAAAAAGGAAATTTTTTGAAATTTTTAAATATTTTATTTTTTTTATTAATGTTCCGGGCATTTTTGAGAAGGAGCATAAATCAATTATTATTAACGAAGTTATCACCTAATAGGTCTGGATCCCGCGTATGAAAAAAAAAGTTGATTAATAGCAAGCTGAAAATTTTTTAATAGCTTAAGGGTGTCTAGTCGGATAAACTTTGATATCTGGGAACACTGGAACAGGGGCAGTTTCAATTGTGGAACAGGTTAAAAATTTGGAACGGTCAGACCACGAAAACGGCGCATTTATTTTGTCCGACAGAACAGACTTAAACTCTCCGAACAAAGATTAAACTCTCATGCAAAAATCAGACTGCTATTTATCACCAAATGGGCGTTTTAATGAGTGGAACATGTAGAATATGTCAAATGACAGGAATTATGACAGGTGATAAATAGCAGTCTGATTTTTGCATGAGAGTTTAATCTCTGTTCGGAGAGTTTAAGTCTGTTCTGTCGGACAAAATAAATGTGCCGTTTTCGTGGTCTGACCGTTCCAAATTTTTAAGCTGTTCCACAATTAAAACTGCCCCTGTTCCAGTGTTCCCATATATCAAAGTTTGTCCGACTAGACACCCTTAAGCTATTAACAAATTTTCAGCTTGCTATTAATCAACTTTTTTTTCATACGCGGGATCCAGACCTAGAACTTAATCCTCAAAAATCTGAATTCCACCTCTCACATCCACCTAAAAACAGATCCTTACTGGTCTAATATATAATAATATATATATTATTTATTAGCGGTAAAATCCCGGAGAACTGGTTGCAGTCAGTTTATTACAATCCCGAAGAAACCAAATGCCCAGCTCTGTGATGACTACTGACTTTAAGCTTGATCACTCATATCACTAAAGCGTTCACCAAGATGTGTCAAGATCATTCATAGAAGAATATATGATATAGTCGGTTCGCTAAACTCAGACACAACTGGCTAGTGATTTTAGTAAGTAATTTTGCAAATTTCGTAAAATTGGCAAAAAAATAATTACTAAAATAATAGAACAAGCAATGCGTTCATGGTAACAATAAACGCAGTTGTTGAAACAATAAATGTTTTGCTAGGCCATTTGAAATGTAACGGCTTTTCCTTATCGTGATACCCCGAGCTTCTCTGTGCTACCACTGTTTAAAAAAGAATTATTTGTTAAACAATGCTGTTACCTCTGCCGAAGTGCCGAATAATCTCATTTCGTTTCCAAGTGTAGTCCGTACTGGAAGGAAGTTTTCGTGTGTCTATCATTGTATTCATTTTTTTCGAATCCTGAGAAAACTAATTAGTATTTTTGAAAAATTTAAACTCAGAATAAAATATTACAGTATTATCGAGGGTCTGAAGCCCATGGGAACTTCTATAATAATTATTTTAAGTCACAGGTGTGAAAAAGAAAAAAATTTAGTATGATTTTTAATTTCAAATATACCATTCAAAAGAAACTTTTTGTTTATTCTAAGGGCCTTTCAGCCCTCGGTAATAATGTAATCTTTTATTCTGCATTTACACGTTTTAAAAATACTTATCAGTTTTCTCAGGATTCCAAAAAAAATGAATGCCTTTTAAAAGAATTCCATCGAAATTTTGCACCTGCGCTCTCAAAAAGGATTAAAGTGTTATACATGTTTGGAATCATTATTTCAAACGCTTTTAAATGAGCTGTCACATTATGTACTTTCCTATTTAAAAAAAATCAAAGTTGTGCCTGTCACCTGAAGAGGGATCGCGTAGAGTTCGAAACATTGATGTTATAATATACTTACTTATAAGTGTAACACTTATTCCAGCGCACTGTATAAGTGAAATCATATGAGAAATCACACAATGTAAAGTCCATTAGGTTTAGGACAAAAAAGGGGGATTTGCAAAATTATTATTAATCAATTAATATCATACATTGAGCTAATGCATTCAGTAATTATTAATATAAAATACGTTCATAGTAGGAATGAACGAAACTGATTGTAGGAATGAATAGATTTGCTTGTAAGAATAACCGTATTTATTGTGGGAATGAACGGAATTAATTGTAAGAATAAACGGAAATAATTGTAGAAATAAACGAAATACGTTAGGAGAAATAACACTGTTATTGACACAACGAATAGTCTTCGTCAGTCAATTAACGACGTTGTTGTTTCAATGAATAGTGTTCGTTGACTCAGTGAACAGTGTTCGTAATATCAATAAATGGATGTTCATCCATTCAATAAACGTAATACATTGGATCAACTAACGAAAATAATGAATTGATGAACATCGCTTTGTTGTTCCAATAAAACCAAGAATTGGACAAATTTTAGATATTGCTCTTGTTGCCTGAATTAACATTTTTATTAATATTACGTACCTTTTTCGTTGAGTGTATCATCAGTCGAATTATTCAGAAGTGCCCTAAGCAAGATCAGAATTGTCATGTTAATAGCCAACGTTCACAACGGACAGGCATTTTAAGAAGAGGGTGATATTAGTAGGTATTTACAATATAATTTTTCTACATATTCTATAGAATTCCCGTATTTATCATGATGCGTACATTAAATATTTATTCTGAAACGTAAAGATTTTGCTTTTAATAGAAAACGTCTTCGACAAAAAATTCTTGTGTCTAAAGGCACGTATCCACTATGTTGGCGCTCCGCGCTCCTGCAACTGCTCCACGTAGTGGATACGTTGGTGCTGTCGGACCGTGCAACAGTCGCGCTCCTCCTCGGCGCTTCAATCGGTGGCGGTTTATATGTAGAGGAACGCATACCGTATCGATTGGAGCAGTTGAAGGGAGCGCGGAGCGCCAATCTATTGGGTACTTGCCTTTATATATGAAATATTTTAATAGAAACACGCATTATTTGGACAAAAAACTTAACGTTCACTTCACATGTAAAACAGTCAATACAGAAAGCTAAAAGAATGCCGACAATTTAGAGAGGCTAATAGGAAAAAATAATGTACGAACAAAGTACGGCAATCACCAGAAGAGCAAGACTGGCTAAATTAAATAAAATTTACGAGTGATAGATATTGACTAATAGGGGAGTGCATATAGATTTTCACTTCGGAAAAAATCAAACAAGATAAAACTTTTTGTAATTTCATTAAGAAATGTTTAATAAACAACATATCAAAAAGTTCTACTCGAGAAGTGGGTGCTTCATTTTTTAATAAACAAATGAACTGTGAAATTAGCTGTGTTTTTTTAAAAACTCCGAAAATATAAATTGTAGAAAAAAACTGACTTAACGTTGAAAAATTCAAAAAATTTTACAAAAAAAAAGCTCTATAAAGACTTTCTAAAATTAAATCTGTAGCTTCAATAATTTTTTATTTATAACTCTACAGTCACCTTTCTCACAAACATTGGCGCACTGTAAACCAGCGTACGGCGAAGTGCACAGTTGAGTTATTTTAATGTAATTCTTTAACTAATGGATCAAATGAAATTTTATAAATTGATCATGAAAGAAGAATAATTTAGCTATCTTATGGTTGTAATAAAAAGAAATAAAATGTATGAGCATAAGTATGGTGTGGGCGGAAATTGAGACTTACATGAATTTGGTTTAAAAATGATTTAAAAATGTGTTACTAATACAATTTTTCTTATAAAACTCTCAATTTTGCACAGCTTACCTTTCAGACATCTTACTAAACGATGTTTCTCTCAAAAAAAAAATCTCAAAAATTTAATCCAAATGATACGACGTTTCAAAAAATGTAATTTTTGAAAACTTTGTAGTTTTACAGAATTACCACCACTTTAAGACGGTATTACTTAAGTTTGAACAGTTTATAGGTGCTTTTTTAAAGCTTAAGATGTAATCTTTAAAATGCACTAAATTATTTTACTTTAGAAATGAAATACACTATTTCTTTTTGAGAAAATTAAGGAAGATAACAAAAATGTAATACAAAAACCGAAAATTACCAGTTAAAAAAATGTTTATACAAAGTGATCAAAACCTTTTTCTATAAAACTTACCTAAAATACATTTAATAATAAGCTTCAACAATAATAAATTTTTTATTATCAGTTTTACGAAATAAAGTTATTCTTTATAAAATACTCTGCATCGTATATAATCTAAGATGCAACCATCAAATGTCAAATTTTATTAATTTTATACGAGGTATGTAAAAAAATATGAATTTCACTTAAGAGTAAAGTACCTTTATATTTCACAATATCGAAAATTGTTATTAAGAAAAGTTGTTTGGAATTAAAAAATATGTTTCAGTGTTCAATTATATAATTAAAATATTGTGAATATTAAAGGCACTTGACTCCTAAATAAAATTCATATTTTTTACATACCTCGTATAAAATTGCAAAAGTTTGATATCTGTTAGTTGTATCTTAGATTTTAGACCAGGTCGAGCATTTTATGAAGAATAACTTTTTTTCGTTAAATTGATAATAAACTAGTTATCATAATTGCAATATAATGATGATGGGTATCCGTAATTTGTAAAAAAAAATGATTTTTTTTCGATTAGAATGATGTAATTGTATATTAAAACATAGTTTTTAATTTCAAACAACTTTTCATAATAGCATTTTTTGATATTCTGGAATATGAAGGTACCTTACTCTTTAACAAAATTTATATTTTTGACACAACTCGTAAAAAATTGATAAAATTTTATATATGACGGTTGAGTTTAAGATTTTTGACTATCCAGAGCATTTTATGAAGAATAACTTTTTTTCGTAAAATTGATAATAAAAAACTTTTGCATGTGGTTCCTAGCTACGCAGACATACTGTATGAGAGCTTCTGTATAAGAATTTTTAAATTGTAATGCCATATTCGGTTTCAGCATAATCAAAAACAAAATAAAAACATATTTGATCAAAGTAAAATGATGCATTCAACGACATTTTTAAAATTATTTATACAAAACAATTGTTATTGTTTAAAAAATTAATAAACAATTAGCGGCCAAATCTGCGAATAGAACTTTCTACTTTAACATGTATATAAACTAACAAAAAAAGTTTTAGAAAAATATAAGCTTGTTTGAATTTTTCCGAAACAATGCATGTTTTCGTTCTAATTGCACTCCCCTATAGTTGCAACCATATAAAAACTTTCATAAACTAGAACAACCGATGAAAACGCTATGAGGTCTTATGTACTTCTGATCTTCTTAAAGACTAATTTTTCTTACGACGAGGATGTGGACGACATGGCTATCTTACGTGACACGTTGAAGAATCGTCTGATATGAAAAGCATTGGCTAGTTTACCGTACAACGGAACGGGCCGACAACGGCGATGTACGCCGTCTATTGTTCTACGGCACGTGTCGTCCACGTCTCGTCGTAAGATAAATTGAGCTCAATAGACGGCGCACGTCCCCGTTGTCGTCCCGTTCCGTTGTACTATAAACTGACCAATGCTTTTCATATCAGACGGTTCGTCAACGTGCCCCGTAAGACAGCCGTTCCGTCCACGTCCCGTCGTAAGAAAAATTAGTCTTAAATCAACAGTATATTTCCCAGAAACAACTACTTTATTATTCATTCACTATCAATACCGTAAACTCGGGCTACTTTGGCCCATTTATTAAAACTTTTTAAATCAACTCTCAATAAATCTTAGCATTTTTCTACTACTAAGCTGTGTTCATCTGTTTTACATAATTAAACTATCTTAAATAACATGCATAAAGCATTTTAGTGTTTTTTAAAAAAATATATAAACTTTTTTAAATTTTTTACCTGGGCCAATGTTAGCCTTACGTTAGGGTTACTTTGGCCCAATATGATATTACCTACTTTAAAGCATTATATAAATAGTTAGGGTCAAAGAAAGACATGGGTTTATTTATTCAGTATATTTATATGACAGAAAAATATATTTCGAATTATGTTTTTTTACAAAAGGTACAAAAATGTAGCTTTAGCAAACAATTCATGTTTTTTACAAATTACTGACGGAAAATAGTCCTCTTTTTAACAGTTTTGGAGGTTGGATATTTTTCTTAATAGCGCTCCATTTGTAAAACAAAGAGTCCTTTTCTTTTGGCCACTTCCAACATTTGTTGGTACGTTCCATGCATTCAACAACAGCACCTTCTTCTGACACATTCACAGCTATCCCAGGGAACAGTAGCTTATTCCATTCAACAACAACGAAGTTTCCCTTTTGCAGATTTGACTTTAATTCTTCTTCTTCGTTTTGTTCCTGGGGTTTTTTGGCACTGAAAGAAGTAGATGCAACTGGATCGACTTTTGTGTGATTTACCTGGAGACCACTGATTGTTTTAATTTCCTCTTCCTCTTCTTCGTCCGTTATAAGAACCATGTCACTATGACCGGATGAAACGACGCTGTAATTGTCACTATCTTCTTTCGAAGTCGAAAGTTCCATGTCTTTTTTATTCATTTTTCTCTTTTGTCTCTTAACTTCTTGTTTCTTTTCTAAAACCGTCTGTCGCTTTTTTTCAAGTGTTTCCCTTTCTTTTTCTCTTTTTTCTTCTCGTTTTCCATCTTTTTTTCTTTCTTCTTTTGACCTTTTTGATTCATTTGGTGTTCTTGATACTGAATAATATCGTTAGCTGTTATGCTTTTACCAGCAGGAACGTCTATTTTTTTTCGTTTTATTAATCGGGGTTTAACAACTTCTTGCCTTTTCTGTTCCAAATGGCGGATAAATGTTTGTCCTACCAATTCCAAATTAACTGTCACATTGTTGAAAGGTAAGCGCTTCAATACTTCTTCTTTGTCTAAGGAATGTATGCCGGCCTTTTTAAAACCAGACTTTAAGTTTTTTTTTGATGAAGCTCCAACTCATCCAAAGATTTTTTCAACAATCTTGGAAACATATCTATTGGTAATGTGGCAACAGTTTTGCCACTATCAGACTGTTTCCATTCGGTAAGAATCTGTCGCCACTTACTTTTGAGAGGTCTAAAATAGGCCACATTAAGTGGTTGTGTTAGGTGCGAGGAGTTTGGAGGCAAGCATACGAATTGGATATTGTTCTCTTCGCAAAGCCTGACCACGTTTAAGCTTACATGTGAGTTAAGATTATCACCGATAACTACTTTATTACCTTCTTGTTTCTTTAAGATTGGAAGAAGATGTGTAGCAAACCAATCTTCAAATGTTGCTCCGTCGATCCAACCTTGTTTTGTCCTGTTGTAATGCGCTCCTTCGGGGCCACCTTCCAACCATGTGGTCCACAAATGTTTAGCCTTATAAATAATATAAGGTGGTACAGAGGTACCATTGGCATTACCACAAAACATAACGCTAATGTTGGACTTAGTCGAATTCATGATACGCTCTGGGTACTTTGAACTCCTACGACAGATTACTTTCTTCCTGCCTGGATCGTCAGACATGCATGTTTCGTCATAGTTATAGATGTTTTGAGGCGGTACATTCTCAACTACTCCTTTAAGTGATCGAAGTAGTCTGAGATTATTTTTCTATCAATCTGAGCACGATTTCTTTTTATATTTGATGCAAACCTGACTGTGAGCTGAGGATGCCTTTTTAAGAAAGACTTGTTCCAGTCACGGCCAGGCAAATTATTGCAAAAACACTGTATTGTCTTTCCTTGTCTTGTGACATAACTTTTTACAATATATCTCAAATCCAGTTCATCAATTGGAAATCCGAATTCACACATTTTGTCGATGTGACTAGCAAATGCTAACTCTTCTTCCTGGGTAAAAACTTTGGGATGACCCGGTGAGCTCGAAAACAAATTTTTTAGTTTGTTTTTAATAGTGCTTCGTGGTATTTTAAAAATATCTGCGGCTTGTCTTTGTGTCATTTCTGATGATCTTGACTGTAGTCGGCATAACTCCGGCTTCCTGGGTGACGCTTGTAGTTATAGGGCAACTTCCGTAATCTAAAAATAAATTTATTCAATAAAAGAACACCCAGAATGTTGATTTAAAGCAGTAGATAGGTAATAATGAAAAAATAAAACAAATAAAACAAACATTAGACCTACTTTGGCCCAAATATAAGTTGGGTCAAAGAAGGTCATATTTTTGAGGTTATCTGAACTGGTTTTATTATTGAATTGTAAAATAAAAAAGCTGAGAATAATGCAAATTCTAACCATTCCACTGCATTAAGTATTAAATTCTGATGTTAAAAAAGTACTCACCAATATTGTAACAGACGTAAAACGGTTTTTGCAGCTAAAAGTTTTAGACATCAAAAAATCACTTGTTGCACATAGAACATCAAAAGTACCCATGCTGGTTCTAGGAGGCGATACGTGAAACATTTGAAGATCGTTACGAGTTGCGCAAGTCTGCACTCCATCGGAAACTACCCACATCGGCTTAAAATCTACTCTCTCGAGATACTTTGAAAACGTTTTATTTTATTTTTAATTTGGGCCAAAGAAGGACCCCAGGGCCAAAGTAACCCTTATTTACGGTATTCTAGAAGATAATTTTCTTGGAAAACTTTATGAGTAACGTATGTTTATTTAAGGCGCTTTATTGGGATCTCCCTTAAAGAATGAATATACCTAGATATGTCCCATTAAGATACGTATTTGGACATACGCAACAAAAGAAAGTCCCGAGAATGATAGACGATAGAGCACACGAAATATTTAACAATATCAGGATCCCTAGCAGATTATTAAGAGAATTGACTAACTACGACGAAAACCAAAGAACGGTACATAGACGGCCTAGACAGCAGTTAGCTGGATATAGAGGAAACCCTTAAGAATGAAAAATTGAGATAGCCACAGGATATCGAAACACAAATGTCGCTCTTCAGGCACTAAGTACCCTTCAGGAATGTGAGCATCGAGGTCACGTGCCGACAGACGTGGGCTTGATGGCCACACCTTTCGGGCGCTCAGCCGTCGAGGAGAACAAATTATATTTTCCCAATTCGCCGGCTGAGTGACCGAGCACACACGGTCTGGACAGCGAGACACCGATTTAGATCGGTGCCTTTATGTCCGGAACACATTTTTTTACGACACACGTCCAAAGTAAAGTAAAAAAATTAACTAAGTCATTAATAGGGAGAAAAGGTCTTCTAGCTACCCCTAAAATCAGGTGACTTAACCACATGAAGTAATACAGAGGATGTCCCATTACCCAGGGCATCTAAAGTAACGTTAAGTTCAACGCCTTCCCATTCGGTATGTCCTTCGATGGGGAGGGGTGGTGGTATAGCTTGGGGGTCAGACAAGTACCACTCCATTACGGGGTGTGACCGGTTTGATCTTCGGACATGTGGGTCCCACTTTTCCATTGGAATACACATGTCCCCCGGGGCTGGGGTTGATACGAGCATGTGTGTGTGCCCTTAAAAAATGATAGTAAAAATGCTGTATGCTCAACAATTCAACTGTTTTATAGAAATCCACGATAGTGAAATTAACAAATTGATAAAACATAACATTTCAATTTTCATATTTATTAAAGTCCTGCCAGTAACATAATACAAAAATGTTGAAAAGTATTTTATTTTGAACACTCGTAAAAACGTCTAACTTTTTTATCAAATATCCGATTTGGAATAAACCACAATTATTAAATAAAAGCTTTACTGGTGTGTAGGATTTCAAATCGGATTCAATTTTCAAAATAAACTTTTTTAATTAAAAAGCTATTCTGTTTTGTCCATTTGAAAAAGTTTTCTATACTTATATTGACGACAACTTGGGTTCACTCAAGGAGCGTGATGTTGGCTAGGGCTAGACGAGTAGATAAATTTTCAGTAGTAATAACCCAAGGACATTGATAATTGTTCGAAAAAATTTTATAACAGATTTCGAAAGCTTGTTGCTTGGAAACAGACCGACGCCGTAGGCGGAGGTCTGTTGCCTGTAAGCAACAAGCTTGAGAAAGTTGTTAAAAAATTTTTGAGCATTTATCAATGTTCGAGGGTTATTCGGATAAAAAATTTTTTGCTGGTTATGAAAAAAAAAATACAGAGCAGAAACAATTTATTTAAATGTGCAATTAACAATTCTTCCACCGTCCGATTTCCATCTAATTCATATTTTCTATCATTTCAAAAGTCCATAAACGCTTTCCATACAAATTTTTTACTGTAAACAGTATTCTTTGGTATATTTGATTCGATAATTTCATTAATATTCTCATCAGTATTAGAACCAAATCGTGACATTTTGAAATATTGAATATTTGAAATGTCAAAATCGAAATGAAACGAAATGTAGGTATCCATAGCTACATGATTGAGTGAAAACAGCCCATGGGATCTGTTTTCAGTATAATGTTGGTTTTATTGGTTGTATTCAATCAGATGACCACAAATTAATTGATTTCATTGGATTTCTAATTGAGCAAAAAATTTTCAATACAACATAATCAGATACTTATTTTTTTAAAGTATGTATGGTGAGATTTTAAAACATTTTGACTTACAATGAGCTATTTTAAATGGGAAATGAGCCACAATTTTACCGAAAACATGAATTTATTAACGTTTCGATTTTATTAATTTATTATTAAATGAATAATAATTTATTATTCATTTTTTTTGGTAACATTGTGGCTAATTTTCCATTTAAAATAGCTCATTATAAAAATGCCACAAGGAAGCTTCAGAACAACAATTTTGACTTACCTACTATATTATGTACAAGCAATGTCTTCTCAAGACTCTCCTCTTAATAATTGGATACAGTTATTACAATGTCAATAATGAACAATTAATGGATATTCTGGGAAAGACAGGTATTAGACGACAAGGATACAAGTTACTGAAAGTATTGATATCAAAAGAGGTGTCAGGCAGGGGTATATCTTATCAACACTCCTATTCAATGTTTATTCCGAGAAAATGTTTAAAAAATGTATGAAAAATGCAATTGGGGGCATAAATAAATGGTGAGTTAACGAACAATGTAAGATATGCCGAAGACACGGTGATCCTTGCCAGTAGCAAAGATTAATTACAACAGGAAATGAAAAGGATTAATTTAGTTAGTGAGGAATACGGCCTGAGCCTCAAATTCAAGAAGACAAAATGAATGCTGATAAGCAAAAAGCAACAACCTGCTCGACAGTTAGGGATAAACAAGATACTAGTTGACCATTACTCTGGGCTAATTAGCAAAATACAAGGAAAAGTTATTTACCAGCAATTTTATTGCTGGAATCCAATCATAATTGTATGTATTAATAATATATGTATGCAAAGTCCGCAGTAGTGTGTTACTTTTTTTATAAACAAAATGGCCCCCGAAATTCGTGTTTTTTTCATTTTTTGCTCTATAACTCCAAAGATTTTAACTTTACACCAAAAACACCCAAATAAAAATTCACCGTAATTAAATTCTGCATACAGACGTGTTTTTCCCGATTTACTTCGACGAAATTTTTTCCCGGAAAATGCGGGTATTCAAAATAAGTAAAGTACAAAATAAGTAAATGAGTGAATTTTCGCCTTGGAGGGAGTGAGAGCCATATGACTTAAAGCTGGATAATAATAGTAATAATAGGAGATACTGCTTTTAACATCCGGCGTAGCTAGACACCTAAGCTCGATAATACGAAAAGACTGTTAATATTTTAATGTCCGGCTGGTATATTATTTGACAAATAGTGACATGATTTCAAAGTCAGTTAAATATGATATATTTCCCTAGGGCGTTATTTTTCAAAATAACAGTTGACAAATTACAACCTCAGTAAAACTATGTATGGTTACCACAATTAGGTTAAGAATTTTGCTCGTAAATTTATTTATTTGAAAACCAATTAATTCAAAATTCATTCAAATTTTTTGCATATAAAGAATATTTAGTCGGACATTAAACGTTGAAGGCACCACGGGTATTATGGATAATAACGCTTTCGGTCAACGTATAGCCCTCGGGCCAAAGGCCCTCGGTATACACACCATTGACCTCAAGCGTTATTGAGGTCAAAGCTTTATTGAGGTCTAAGCGTTATCGAGGTCAATACGTATCCTTACTTATTGAGGTTACGTATCCTTATAATACCCTTGGTACCTTAATAACTATAAGTGTTGTAATGAATTATGAAATGTAGTTAAACTAACCTTGCACCTGACGGTACTTTGGTTTCATTGATTAAATAATAATAATAAAATGTTCTGACTCCTGAAAAATAGAGACTCCCTATTGTGAGATGTTTTTAAAATTTTTAATCCAAAAATAACTACCAAATCATTGCAAACATTTAAATTAAAGATGTACATAGGTAGAGGTAACCAAATCATTGCAAGCATTTAAATTAAAGATGTACATAGGTAGAGGTAGAGTGTAAAAGACGGTACTAGCAAATTAGAGTTAAATGTTCATTTCCCGTTACATTATGTTCATAGTATCATAGTAGCAGCTCTAAGCAGACCAAAACTCAAACTAAATCATTTAAACTATTTAATTATGCTTCCGATCAGTAACGTTTACCGATTGAAACTATTACACATGAAAATATAATCTGTCCTAATCCCCAAGGTAAAGTAAAGTATTAAATTATCTATAACGAAATTGAACTAAATTAAACAGATTTCAACTCGAATGTCAACTGATTGGGATTTGACCGAATTCAATTTTTCAATGGTAAACCGCAATCGACTATAAATATAATAACAATCAAATGCTATCGATTTCTATATTTAATCAAACATCGTAATGCACGGATTTAAGCAAAGTCAGTAAATTAGCGCTAGCGCAGGCCTATCATGACCGAATATGACGAGAAAATTAATAAAGAGTATCTAAGATGGGGTCTGGAAATCAACATAAGGAAGACAAAAATAATGTGTATAGCAGACGACCGACGCACGCGACGAATACATAATATTGGAGGTGGTGGAAAAATTGAATGTTGTCCAGAATATAAGTACCTACCTAGGCCTGCAGATAAGTAAAAACGGACACTCAACAAGGTCATACAAGGAGGAAATACGCAGGGCCGAAAAGCCATCTTTTCTTCTTCTTCAAGTGCCATCTCCGCAACGAAGGTTGGCAATTATCATGGCTATTCTGACTTTCGAGGCAGCTGCTCTGAACAGTTGCCTTGAGCTGCAACCAAACCATTCTCTCAAGTTCTTCAACCAGGAAATGCGTCTCCTTCCTACGCTTCTCCTACCCCCTATTTTTCCTTGAATTATGAATCTCAAGATGTTATACCTTTCGCCTCTCATCACATGTCCGAGATATTGCAATTTCTTTTCTTTTATTGTGTTTTCAATTTCCTAGTAATTTCCAAAGAACCGATAAGATGCAAATTGGAAATTGACTCCAAAACTGTGTTACAGTTACAGGTTATGTTACTTCAAATATCTTGGAGCAAAAATAACAAACTATGTAAATCTCTCAAAAGAGGCCAGAGAACAAACAATGAAAGCAGCTAGAATCTCGGAATGACTGAAAGAAATCGTATGGAAGAACAAATATCTAAATACTGAAAGCAAAGTCAAAATATAAATAACAACAATAAGACCTATTATAACATATGCGGCAGAAACAAAACCAGACACAAATAGAACGTTACAAATTATGAGAACAGTTAAAATAATAACAGTAAGAAGTATACGAGGCAAAACTCTACGTGACAGAATAAGAAGTGAAGACATCAGACAAAACTTCCGAATACAGGATATAGGAAGGTGGGTCAGACAGAGACGAAAATATTGGAACAAACATACAGAGAATGGAGGACAGCAGACTCGTTAAAAGCGCAAAAACGAATAACCCAGTAGGTAAAAGACCACAGGGTAGGCCACCAAAACGATAACGAGAATGCTGGACCTCATCATCCGGGAAAGACTTGATGGCAATGAACAGGCAGCAGACTACTAGCATGACCGATCATGCTAGAAAGAAGGAGAAGAAGAAAAAATGTTTTCAATTTCCCTCTCTCTACGTATTCTCCTTAACACTTCTATATTCGTGACTCTATCTACCTAGGGAATCCTTAATACTCTTCTAAATGTCAACATTTCAAAGGCGTTAAGTCGATTTATTGCATTTCGGTTTAATGTCCATGATTCAGCTCCATAGTAAAACACACTGGTGTACATACGACGTTGTCAAAAGATATTAAGGTGAAACAGTAGCGATCAACAGGTAGCGAAAACGCGTTCCAAGATTGCGGCTGTAATTTTGAATATTTTTTCTAGATATTTGGCACACGTATTCGTAATATAATAAAGAATGGCGGTACAGAGCCCAATTTGAAAAATATATTAATATGTGGAAAGTACTATGTAATTAAATACAATATTAAAAAAACGAGCCTGTACCGCCATTAAGAAGAACAAAAAAATACACTTTCTTCAAATAAACTTTCTTATCCGATGCCTAGATTTTGTGTCATTTTGGAACTACTAATGAAATAAAACATTTTAGTAGTTCCAAAATGACGCAAAATCTAGGCATCGGATAAAAAAAGTTTATTTGAAGAAAGTGTATTTTTTTGTTCTTCTTAATGGCGGTACAGGCTCGTTTTTTTAATATTGTATTTAATTACAGAGTAATTTCCACATATGTATTAATATATTTTTTAAATTGGGCTCTGTACCGCCATTCTTTATTATATTACGAATACGTGTGCCAAATATCTCGAAAAAATATTCAAAATTACAGCCGCAATCTTGGAACGCGTTTTTGCTACCTGTTGATCGCTACTGTTTCCTCTTAAGAACAATAATTTATTGATAAGGTGTGTGCAACCACAACTACCAAATTATTATTATTGAGGCTGTGTCACACTGATGTCGACAAAAGATTGTACTTTTCCTTTGATGGTTGTAAGCAACAGCCAGCTATAGCTGGAAAGCTATGAGGATGGATGTTTTTACGCTCTGTGATAGATCAAATTCTGATTATTTTGTGTATTTGTGCAATAATTATGTCTGTTATGTGATTCTGTGTTTGAAAGTGAATATGTTCAAAGGGGAAAGGCAGTTTTGTTTTAATTTGATTCAGAGTTGGACCACCATCTACAGATAGCTATTTCTGCATCTTATGCTTCATTAGTGTAGCTATGCAGTCCCAACTCTGAAACAAAAATCAACAATCCTGCCGTTTTAAGGGAAATCACCGCGATGCAGTAATTCCACTTTTGAGACGCAAAACAGCGACATCTCTAGTAAAACTAGGAAGACGACGAAAAGACCCAGATGCAAAGTTTACTGTAATAAAACAATTAAAATAATTGAAATAAAACAATAAACAATATTCTAAATCCAAGACTTTTCGTCGAAAGAAACTGCTTTCTGGTTACATCCTGAATCTCCGGCTTTATATGTTCATTCTCAACAAAAAACCACGTTTTTGGACGGTTTTTCGCAAATAAGTCAAAAAGTAAGTATTTTATCAAAAAAATATTGTTATTATTAAATATATTGTTATGTAAAAATATAGCTTATAAAAAAGTAAAAATAATGGCGTAAGTATGTATAAAATCTGTAGACCTAGTAAAAGCAGAGTAGCAGCTAATGAAAAGTAGGTTCTGATTCACCAGATTCCAAATCGATTAGTTCAACGTGAAATAACCAAAAAAAAAACTTTTCGGGTAAAACTCATCACAACGTTTTTCAAGTGATTAGAAAAATTTTTATTTTTGTTTTTTTAAAAAAGCTTCTAGCATCAAAAGTAAGCAAGTTGCATTTAAAATAAAGTTGGTCTTTTTTTGATAAAAAAAATCGTCAAAATCCTAATCTTAATTAACATCCCAAATGAGTTTACCGCTTCACAAGTTACTTTACTTATGTATTGTTTATGTGATCTGTAGGTTTCATCCGTTCATAGTACTCATTTTTGAAAGGGCTGTAGTTGAAAGGGATTGAATGAGTCACTAATCATGAGTGTATGCAAATTTTGAACAGCGATATCTTAATCAATTTTTGTCTTAGAATAATGTCTTAGAATAGAAAAACAAAAATCCAAAGTAAAACGCACGTTTTTTACCATTGACATTATTGGTACCACTAATATTTTTTTAAAAAAATTTCTTTTTCTTTTTCGAAATTAAAATAATTTTTTTAAAAGCACATTTTATAAAAATTAAGGACTTGGAACCGATGAAACATACATATCATTTTATAAACAATTCGTAAGTAATTTGTAAAGCGGTAACGATTAATTCCATTTCGGATGCTAATTAGGAGGTGATTTTCAGGATTTTTTTTACCAACAAAAGGGACCAACTTTATTTTGAATGTAACTTCCTAACTTTTGATGTTAGAAACCTTTTTAGAAAACAAAAATAAAGCTTTTTTTAAGCACTTAAAAAAAGTTGTGATCAGTTTTCCCCGAAAAGTGCTTAATTTTTTGGTTATTTCAAGTTATTCGATTTAGAATTTTACGAATCACTTTTTTATAAGGTATATATCTGCTAAGAATACTTTTTTGTACCTAATATTGTTATTGTTATGTATAAATTTTGTTCCTTTACAAACTATTGATAAATCCTTGTGAGTGCATGGGTGTCTTTAAGCCAACCCTGTACCTAATCATGGATAGGAGAAATTAGTCTTGGCAGGCCACCCGTTAATCGATCTCCTAATTATATTTTCAGTTCAAAATTTAACTGATGAAATGTGTCAACCGCCGGTCTGATGTCAGAGAACACTCCCTGAAAATCCATCGACACTTTAATAATGTAAATTGTCCTGTTAAAGTAGATATATCTCTGGCATCGAGGTTTGTTAAAGGTGCTTAAATAATATAGGCAGCCATGACAAGGAAAACCTTGTATTTCAATTTCGATTTACTCTATGCACGATTCTATGGACTGCGCACTCGAGCGACTTTTTATGTCGATAACTTTCCTATAATTATGTTTAATTAATATTATGAATGTTCTGTAATACAGTGATTAAACTCAGGGAATTTTAATTGATCCAGTGCATAAACATGCCACTGTTCATTATTAGGGGAGTGCATATAGATTTTCACTTCGGAAAAAATCAAACAAGATAGAACTTAGGCTTAAGTCGAGAATATCATAAGAATTAATATAATATAATTATAATATATTACAATAAGAATATCATAATATAATAATAGATATAATTGATAATAAGGCAAGAATCTAAAATTATGGTGCAACGTAAGTGATACTCAAGGAGGCCCTATCTATAAGTAGAGCTTAGCTAAGCTGGAGCTCAAGATCTGTTGGTGCAACCAGGCATAAGAAATGTTTAATAAACAACATATCAAAAAGTTCTACTCGAGAAGTGGGTGCTTCATTTTTTATTAAACAAATGAATTACGAAATTAGATGTTTTTTTAAATAACTCCGAAAATATAAATTTTAGAAAAAAACTGACTTGATCATTGAAAAATTCAGAAAATTTTACAAAAAAAACCTTTATAAAGAATTTTCTAAAATTAAATCTGTATCTTCTATAATTTTTTATTTATAACGCTAAAGTCACCCTTCTCACAAACACTGGCGCACTATAAACTAGCGTACGGCGAAGTGCATGGTTGAGTTATTTTAATGTAATTCTTTAACTAATGGATCAAATGAAATTTTACAAACTGAACATGAAAGAAGAATAATTAAGCTATCTTCTGGTTATAATAGAAAGAAACAAAATGTATGGTCATAAGTACGGTGTGGGCGGAAAAAGAGCCTTACATGAATTATGTTTAAAAATGATTTAAAAATGTGGAACTAATACAATTTTTCTTATAAAACTCTCAATTTTGCATAACTAACCTTTCAAGCATCTTACTAAATGATGTTTCATTCAAAAAAAATCTCAAAAATTTAATTCAAATGATATGACGACTCAAAAAATGAAATTTTTTAAATCTTCGTAGTTTTATAGAATTACCACCACTTTGAGACGGTATTACTCAAGTTTGAACAGATCTATTACAGTTTTATAAGTACTTTTTTAAAGCTTAGAATGTAGTCTTTAAAATGCACTAAATTATTTTACTTTAGAAATGAAATAAACTATTTCTTTTTGAGAAAATTAAGAAAGATAACAAAAATGTAATACAAAAACCGAAAATTACCAGCTAAAAAAATGTTTATACAAAGTGATCAAAACTTTTTTCTGTAAAACTTACCTAAAATACATTTAATAATAAGCTTCAACAATAATAAATGTTCACCAAAAAAATTTTTTTTTAGCTCTTATACAGTATGTCTACGTAACTTGGAACCTATTGATAATTTTTTTATTATCAGTTTTACGAAAAAAAGTTATTCTTTATAAAATACTCTGCATGGTATATAATCTAAGATGCAATCATCAAATATCAAATTTAATTAATTTTATACGAGGTATGTCAAAAAATATGAATTTCACTCAAGAGTAAAGTACCTTTACATTTCACAATATCGAAAAGTGTTATTAAAAAAAGTTGTTTGGAATTAAAAAAATTGTTTTAGTGTTCAATTACATCCTTCTAATTAAAATATTGTGAATAATAAAGGCACTTGACTCTTAAGAAAAATTCATATTTTTTACATACCTCGTATAAAATTAAAAAAGTTTAATATCTGATGGTTGTATCTTAGATTTTAGACCAGGGAGAGCATGTTATGAAGAATAACTTTTTTTCGTAAAAGTGATAATAAAATAGTTATCATATTTGTAATAAAATGATGATGAGTATCCGTAATTTGAGAAAAAATTTAATTTTTTTTTCAATTAGAATTATGTAATTGTATATTTAAACAGTAAGAAAAAGTAAGTAAAAGTAAGAAATAAAATTTGTGTTACCCAAAGAGCCATGGAACGCTCAATGCTAAGCATTTCTCGTCGGGATCGAATTACGAACAGGGAGATAAGACGGAGAACAGGAGTGACGGATGCCATAGAAAGAATTATGACCCTAAAGTGGAACTGGGCTGGATACATAGCTAGAATGTCGGATAACAGATGGACACAGCGAATAATACACTGGAGACAAGACCAGAAGCATATTGAAGTAGAGGTCGTCCGCCAACCAGATGGTCTGATGACATCAAACGGATCGACAGAAACTTTATGCAGACAGCACAGGACAGAAATGCATGGAGAAGACTGAGGGAGACCTATATCCAGCAGTGGATAGATCCGGCTTGAATGATGATGATGATGATGATGATATTTAAACATAGTTTTTAGTTTCAAACAACTTTTCATAATATCATTTTTTGATATTCTGGAATATAAAGGGACTTTACTCTTTAACGTAATTCATATTTTTGACATAACTCGTATAAAATTGATAAAATTTGATATCTGATGGTTAAGTTTTAGATTTTTGACTATCCAGAGCATTTTATGAAGAATAACTTTTTTTCGTAAAATTGATAATAAAAAAGTTTTCATGTGATTCCTAGCTACCCATACATACTGTATAAGAGCTTCTGTAGAAGAATTTTCAAATTGCAATGCCATATTCAGATTCAGCATAAGCAAAAACAAAATAGAAACATATTTGATCAAAGTAAAATGATGAATATTGTTATTGTTTAAACAATTAATACACAATTAGCGGCCAAATCTGTGAGTGGATCTTTTTACTTTAACAAGTATACAGGGTGTTTCATTAATAATTGTCCATATAGTAACTGGAGAAACCTTAGCACAAAATACGAAGATTTAACCTAAAACACTTAAATAAAATGTTGTTCCTTACTGAGTTACAGGGTGTTTTATCTAAAAATATAAAAACTATTTTTGCTCAGCATTTTAAAACTATTCGACGTATACTTTTCATACTTGACAGAAAGTGCGACTACTAGACACCCTACTAAATTATGATAAACAAACGTTTTTAGCTACTACCAGAGGCGTACGACAGGGGATGATGAATGGTTGACCTTTCTCGAATTCTACGCCACTGGAGGAATTACTATTTTAGTGCCATTTTTAGATTCTATAATACTTTCTACGTAAATAATATACTCTCCATTGGTAACGATAAAGTCATTAGTTTTCGAGATATTTGAAGTTAAATATGAAACGGCACAGTTATTTTGATTAATTTATGATTACTCTGGGCTAATTAGCAAAATTCATGGAAAAGTTATTTATCTGCAATTTTATTGCTGGAATCGAATTATAAGATCCTATATATTAATAATATAGGTATGCAAAGTCCGCAGATAGTGTGCTACTTTTTTTATAAACAAAATGGCGCCGACAGATCGTATTTTTTTCAATTATTGCTGTATAACTCCGAAGATTTTAACTTTACAACAAAAACACCCAAATAAAAATTCACCGCAATTAAATTCTACATAGAGATATGTTTTTCACGATTTGCTCCGACGAAAATTTTCCTCGGAAAATGCGGGTTTTCCTAACAAAAACTATTAATTTTCAAATAAAGTTTTAGGTAAGTAATTATTAATCAATAATTAAATAACTTAGCGACATCAAATATTTCTTGGTATAGATTGTAATTCCAGAAGCTGGTGAAAATTAAAGGAATATTTTAGCAACAATTCAATTGTTAATTAAAAGTTTACGGTCGCAATAATAACCAAAATAATCATGATACATTGATCAAACTTATAAAGATTATAAAGATGAGATGATTGTTTAATATTTTATGGACAAAATATAAATTTTTCTTTTTTTTGCATAATCTTTAAATTTTGAAAAAAAAAATAGTTATAATACGTTGGTCTAATTAGTAAAGTACAAAGAAAGGTTATTTACCAGCAATTTTATTGCTTTAATCGAATTATAAGATCCTATATATTATTAATATAGGTATGCAAAGTCCACAGATAGTGTGCTACTTTTTTTATAAACAAAATGGCGCCGACAAATCGTATTTTTTTCAATTATTGCTCTATAACTCCGAAGATTTTAACTTTACACCAAAAATACTCAAATAAAAATTCACCCTAATTTAATTCTACATAGAGGCATGTTTTTCCCGATTTGCTCCGACTAAAATTTTCCTCGGAAAATGTGGGTTTCCCAACAAAATCTCGAATTTTCAAATAAATTTTTTGGGCCAGTAATTATTTATTAATAATTATATAGCTTGGTGAAATAAAAGCTTTCTTGGCATAGATTATAAATTCAGAAGCCGGTTAAAATGAAACGAATATTTTAGCAACAATTCAATTGTAAATTAACAATTTGCAGTCGCAATAACAACCAAAATAATCATGAGACATTGATCAAACTTAGAAAGATTATAAAGGTGTGATGCCTATTTAATATTTTGTCGACAAAATATAAATTTTTCATTTTTTTGCATAATCTTTAAATGTTTAAAAAAAATTGTTATAAACAAATTAACATTTCTTAGAAATTGTTTATTATATTCTAATTTTAAAAAATACTTAAAATGCGTATTTCATAGGTCTTGAAAATGAATGCTTTAAAAAATTTTTCCAACCATTTGCAAAAAAGTTAGGAAACAGCAAAATTAATATACGATATCTCCATTGTTTATAATTTGTTTTAATTGTTTCAAAGCTTAAAAGTGAGTCTATGGTACAATCTAATTACTCACAAAGAATGTCAAAAATTAGTGCAATGGTTATATTTTAATCAAAGATTAAAAATACTTTTTTTTGTAATTTTTAGCGCGAAAGTAGGCTTGATACAGAGCCGGAGATAAAATGTTCACTCGAAGCGACTGACACGCTTAAACTCGCACGAGTTGTGTATGTGGGCGGGTAGCTACGGTACTGTATTATTCTACTTTCGCGCGTGTAAATTACAAAAAAATATATTTATAATCTTTAACTAAAATATAACCATTAAGCTGATAATCGATATTGTTTTATAAATAATTAGCTTGTACTTTAAACTCACTTCTACGCTTTGAAAGAATTATAAAAAATTATTAACACCGTAGTAATCGTATGTTTATTTTGCTGTTTCATAACTTTTTTGCAAATGGTTGCAAAAAAGTTTTAAAGCATTAATTTTCAATATATTTGAAATGCGCATTTTAGCTATTTTTTAAAATTATAATATAATAAATACTTTCTGAGAAACGTTAATTTGTTTTTAACTATTTTTTTAACATTTAAAGATTATGCAAAAAAATAAAAAATTTATATTTTGTCGACAAAATGTTAAATAGGCATCTCATCTTTATAAGATTTCAAAGTTTGATCAGTGTATCATAATTATTTTGGTTATTATTGCGACCGTAAATTATTAATTAACAATTGAATTGTTGCTAAAATATTCCTTTAATTTTCACCAGCTTCTGGAACTATAATCTAAACCAATAAGGCTTTTAAGTCACCAAATTATTTAATTATTGGTAAATAATTACTTATCTAAAACTTTATTTGAAAATTAAAGATTTTGTTGGGAAAACCCGCATTTTCCGAGGAAAATTTTCGTCGGAGCAGATCGGGAAAAACACGTCTCTATGCAGAATTTAATCACGGTGAATTTTTATTTGAGTGTTTTTGTTGTAAAGTTAAAATCTTCGGAGTTCTAGAGCAATAATTGAAAAAAAGACGATTTTCGGGCGCCATTTTGTTTATAAAAAAAGTAGCACACTATCTGAGGACTTTGCATACCTATATTATTAATATATAGGATCTTATAATTCGATTCCGGCAATAAAATTGCTGGTAAATAACTTTTCCCAAAAATGGCCTATTCTCCGATAATCAGCCCAGACTAGATATGATTCATTTGATTAAAATTTAAAAAATATTTGTACCCAGTACTTTAAAGCTATTTGAAGTATCCTTATCATACTTGGCAGACAGTGTAGGTACTGTACACCCTACTAAATTAAGATAAATAAACGTTTCTAGCTACTACCAGAGGCGTACGACAGGGGATAGTGACTGGTTGACCCTTCCCAAATTCTACGCCACTGACGAAATTGCTGTTTTAGTGTAATTTTTTGATTTTGCAATACTTTTTATGTAAATAATATACTCTTTATTCGTAACGATAAAATGATTAGTTTTCGAGATATTTGAAATTAAAAATGAAGCGACACAATACACTGATCAAAATAACCGTGTCGTTTCATTTTTAACTTCAAATATTTCGAAAACTAATGACTTTATCGTTACGAATGAAGAGGATATTATTTTCATAGAAAGTATTGGAGAATCCAAAAGTTGAACTAAAACAGCAATTTCACTAGTGGCGTAGAATTTGGAAAGGGTCAACCTTTCACTTTCCCCCGTCCTACGCCTCTGGTAATAGCCATAAACGTTTGTTTAACATAATTTAGTAGTTTGTATAGTACCTATACTTCCTGCCAAGTATGAAAAGGATACGTCGAATAGTTTTAAAATGCTGAGCAAAAATAGTTTTTAAATTTTTAGATAAAACACCCTGTAACTCAGTAAGGAACCACATTTTATTTAAGTGTTTTAGGTTAAATCTTCTTATTTTGTGCTAAGGTTTCTCCAGTTACTATATGGACAATTATTAGTGAAACACCCTGTATAAACTAACAAAAAAAGTTTTAGAAAAATATAAGCTTGTTTGAATTTTCCCGAAACAATGCATGTTTTCGTTCTAATTGCACTCCTATATAATAAGTCTCCTAATTGCACTCCTAATATAATAAATATCGTTGCCTTAGTACTATAACTTGATAACTCCAAAATTCACGTTTTTGAGATAACTAGTTCACAAGATGTATTTTATTTGTCTCCATATTGTGTAAAAACTTGATAACTCGCTCCAAACGGGTTAAGTATTTATTTATGATTGACGAAAGTTGATAAAACTCAAATGCCGCTAATATTCGGTGCTAAAGCTTGACAAGATAAGTTATCAAGTTATTGTTTAATCGAAATAATCGTGAATACGACATACTCTGAATGCTACAACTAGCTAACTCTAGTTATCTAGTTGTAGCACGTATTTTTCTGAAACCATTGAGCTTACCACGTAATTGCTATCTGTTTATTCGGTTCATGTTAGTGCAAAAATTCGAGAATTGTTAGCAGATCTGGCAACCCCCAAGGCAGAGGGCTAATTTTCACCAAAATAATGCTTAAAATATTAGTTTTGTTAAAAAGTTCACTTAAATGGAACTTGGCACGACATGCAACATTACCAAATGTTAACATTATGGTAGTGCTAAAAGTTGATAACTTTAATTTTTCCTGTTATTTTCCATATTGGAAAACAAATTTGCACCGTATTCCTAAATAGATCAGTAGCCAAAAAGTTAAGGAACAGTATTTTAGAACTGCAGAGTGAATTCCGTATTTACCAACATCATGGTACCAGCACAATAGTATATTAAGTATGGAGAACGGTAAGGGTTTTATACCGATCGAAGACAATTGTTTGAGATCGTTATTGTCCAATTATTGTCTGAGATCGGTTACCCTTAACGTTCGACATGCTTATAACGTTTTTTGCACGATTGATACCATTATAAATTATAAAATTAAACATTTTCGTCATATTGACTAGTTTCATTCATTTTATCAAGATAGATACTTTGGTTGTTAGGTAGTAACTAGGGTGCATAACAACAATGGAGAATTGAGTTTTTATTTAGTTGTCAATAATTTAAAGTACAATTTTGATTATTATAAATTAAAATATGAGCGAAAGTGAATTTGAAGAAATTGAACGGGCTTGGGAAGAAGGGTGTTCCGCAATTATTCCCGAAAAATCCAAAATCCGTTATCAAAATACCTACCAAAGTTTTAAAAAATGGTGCGAAGGCAAGAATTTAAGAATCGAAGAAAAGACTCTATTGGCATATTTCGTTCAAAGACATATGCAGTTGAAAGCTCCTGGAAGCCTCTGGGCAGAATATTCAATAATTAAATCCACCGTTTTTCTTTATGATGGCATTGATATTTCCAAGTTTTCAACTTTGATCGCGTATTTGAAGAGAAAAAATGTTGGATACTACTAATGTATGCGATTCTGCAGGAGTTTCTGTTAGAAGTGAAACCACAGCCCAAACAAGTGGGATTTCATTAAATAATTTAACAAATTGTACCGTAAGTTTCAATATTAATAAATAATTCGGTAGTTTTCTTTATTCTTTCAAAAAATAAATTAAAATTAAGAGATTTTTTAACTCGACGGTAAGTGAATTACTTACCGTCGAGTTGGAGTACTTACCGTCGAGTTGCTAGTAAATGTCACCTACTGACGTAAAATCTGTCACGGTAAACAGTCAAAAATGATCAATCGTGCAAAAATATCTTTAAAATCTTTAAACCCGTTCATCTCAGAACTACTAATTTCGAGTTATTAAGTTATAGTATTAAGGCGACGATATATATTCAATACTCACACTAGTATTCTGCAAAGAAAACAATTTCTTCTTAATATATCATTGTCGATATCTTACAAAAGAAGAAAAAATAATACACGCATTAAAAAGAATGAAGAGCGGCAAAAGTCCTCGACCTGACATGCTTCCTATCGAACTAATAAAAATTAGATGAGCAACCTATTGATGTTTGAATAAAAATAGCTCAGGCATATTACCCAAAGAATGGTTAACGTCGATATTTATTTGTCTCCCTAAAAATAAAAACGCAAGAGAATGCTGCGATTGCCGTACTATTAGCTGGTACACGACCGAAATCATTAGACCGAAAGCAGTAGACCGAACTCATTAGACCGAAAAGCACTTTACCGAAACCTCACTAGACCGAACAGCATTAGACCGAAATTGTAAATAAATTTAAAAAGTTTGCAGTAAATTATGCTAAGATTTTGTATATCTGTCTTTTTGTTTATTGTATTTTTTTGTATTATTTTATATATAGACTGTGTAAATTGTTACTTTGTACAGTCTGATATGAAATAATTTTCATCCGTTAAACAAATTAGTGAAGGTAAAAATAAATCAAGGGTAGAGTGACGTTAACACCATTTTAACTGTTTATAATAACCATCCAAATAACATTTAGTTGTAATTACATTAGTCTTATCTCTTTGACTGCGACAAGTAACAAGAACTGCTTTTTGGTCTTCTGCTGTTCGGTCTAGTGAGGTTTCGGTAAAGTGCTTTTCAGTCTAATGAGTTCGGTCTACTGCTTTCCGTCTCTTTACAGTAAACCCCATTAGCTTGATGTCCCATGTACCAAAGTTGCTACTGAAAGTTAACCAAACCGAATATACATATTATAAACTGGACATGTGGACATAGACATTAATGATACGCAATTTGGGTTTTGGAAAGGCCTAGGAAAGCGTGAAACTCTTTTTTCACTTAATAGATTAATGCAAAGGTGCCTGGACGTCAGTCAACATGTATATGCGTGTTTTATTGACTATAATAAAGCATTTGACAAAGTGCTACATGAACAATTAATGCACGCCCTGAAATCAAAGAAGATAAACTACAATGACCTCAGGATTATATGGAATGTATACTAAAAGCAACGAGCAAAAGTACGTGTTAACGAACAGCTGCCAGAGGAAATTGAAATCAGACGTGGGGTGAGACAGGGATGCGTGTTGTCGCCAGTTCTTGTTAATGCCTACTCGGAAGAGATCTTGAAAAAAGCGATTGAGGGTGAAACAGCTGGAATAAAGGTAAATGGATTCAAATTAATAGCATTAGATGTGCGGATGACACTGTGGTTTTAGCCGAAAATCGGCGGGTCAATGCTTTTTGCTTAAATTCAATGTTCAAACTGCCAAGGGGCAGATGGGTGGCAGCTTGAACATTGAATTTAAGTGAAAACTAATGTTTATTTGTTCAATAAACATTTACTTCTGTTTTTGACAGCAGTAAAATGTATTTTGAAATAAATAAATTACATACATTCTTCTTTTTGTGTCAATTAATTTAATTAAACATTTTTTTTCTGGATACCCTGTATAAATAATCATGTTAATGTTTATATTAGTGAATAGGGAATTGAATAACCTTTCAAATGAGCTAGCACATGACACCTATTCTCATTTAAAAAAAAAACAGTCGATTACGTCATCACGCCCAGATGGCTGACGTCACTAGTACGATATATATATATATATATATATATATATATATATATATATATATATATATATATATATATATATATATATATTTTTTTACATACCAAATAAATGGTGTAAGATCACATCGTTAAATCCTCCGTATATCAATGGGTACCAATAGAATAGACTAGTTTCGCGATATGCCTCGCTCGTCAGTATTCGGCTAGGTACGAATTGATACACCGACGGTTCAATGATGTGTCTTAATATTTCGCACCTCAGGTGCCGAGCTACAAAAGTGCCATCTACTCTGATGACCAAGAAGTAGAAACACGACTCGAAAAGAGAAGTTTTCCACAATCTTTTGAGCTGTATTAAAAGTTGCCTGCATGCAGGGCTTCGGCAAAAGCTTTGCCAATGCTAGATTTTACATACCAAATAAATGGTGTAAGATCACATCGTTAAATCCTCCGTATATCAATGGGTACCAATAGAATAGACTAGTTTCGCGATGCCTCGCTCGTCAGTATTCGGCTAGGTACGAATTGATACACCGACGGTTCAATGATGTGTCTTAATATTTCGCACCTCAGGTGCCGAGCTACAAAAGTGCCATCTACTCTGATGACCAAGAAGTAGAAACACGACTCGAAAAGAGAAGTTTTCCACAATCTTTTGAGCTGTATTAAAAGTTGCCTGCATGCAGGGCTTCGGCAAAAGCTTTGCCAATGCTAGATTTTACATACCAAATAAATGGTGTAAGATCACATCGTTAAATCCTCCGTATATCAATGGGTACCAATAGAATAGACTAGTTTCGCGATGCCTCGCTCGTCAGTATTCGGCTAGGTACGAATTGATACACCGACGGTTCAATGATGTGTCTTAATATTTCGCACCTCAGGTGCCGAGCTACAAAAGTGCCATCTACTCTGATGACCAAGAAGTAGAAACACGACTCGAAAAGAGAAGTTTTCCACAATCTTTTGAGCTGTATATATATATATATATATATATATATATATATATATATATATATATATATATATATATATATATATATGTCAATCACAATTTAAAAATCGAAAACTTTTATATTTTACATTTTTTTCTAATTCTGTAAAATAAATCTGTTTACAGGGGGGGTCAAAATATAGTGAATAACCCTGTACATTAATCTTCCTATACTTTCCCCTTACTCTCAAGTAACATATTCGATCTGATATTATTTAGAAATCTACCATTGTGTTGTTTAATTTCCTCTTTTGCTATAGTTATATTTATCTCATTTTCAATCCACCAACGTGTTCTGTAGATATTTTTTGTATTATATTTTCTACTCTTACCATTGTATTTCTTTGGCGTTACTCATGTTTTACCTATTGTTTTCTCCTGTCTCAGTCTTGTTTGTTTTTTCAATTCTACTAAAATCATATAAAAAATTAAAATAGAACTAAAGCAGTTTAAATCCTAGTTACATTGGGCACTAATATTTGTAAATTCAAAACAATGAAGGATGTTTGTTGTATAACATTTAGTACTGTAAATGTACATCTCAAAGTAATTAAAAATTATGTCTAAAACCTTCCGGATATTCAGTATTATAGTATCTTACTAGAAAAATAAACAAGTAGTATATGTTTAAAAACCAAACGTAAAACTATGTACCCTAAGGGCCAGGATGTAGCATGAGGTACACATTTTACACTGTATCTGGTTATTGACATTGCATTAAGACCATATACTAGGAACTAATTTTAACATTATATACACAACGGGACTCGGAACATATGTTTTCACGTGACAAACTCAAATTAAACGGCTTCAGTGAAGTAATTTAAACAAAAGATACGTTTTAACATAACATTGGACTGGAAACTTGCTCTCACCGCTTTAACGTTAAAATTACTATTTCTTATGCTCTCGAAAGGTTGCCTTGTGGTAATATGCAACTCTTAATACCATTATTACCAACAAACCGTGTCATAGATTTTTATTTCGCCGTATTTTTAGAAATGCCCAGAGCTCTTAAACCCATATAATTTTTTTGTGAGTATGCTGATAATATTATCGAATATAATCTGGAATTTGATATTATAGTCTTGGCAAAATATGGCAATTATTCATTAAAATGATACTACAGATAGTAATTTGAGAAATTTGATGAATAATTAAATACACAGGGTTAACAATTTGAAAACTAAATAGACAGAAGGTGCATACGCATGGGAGGAAAACTGGTATCACCATTCATAGACGTAAGAGCAGCATTTGCCACGATAAAAAGGCAAAATATAGAGGACCAATGTCAAATTTTGCTGCTTAAAATCTGTTTCATTTTCACGAAGTTGGCACGTGTTTTTTAATTCTCAATCTTATTTTTGAGATTACCGTTCCCAAGTAATATTTTTTTACTCTCTCAATCTGCTGGCCGCCTAATATAACGTTAATATTTCGTTTGTATTGTTGTTCTTGCTAATTTTCATAAATTTGCTTTTTTTGATGTTAAGAGAGAGTCCATATTCTCCACTATAATCTTAACATTTTGCGTTTGTTTGTTAATATTGTAGCGTTTTTTTAAATTTTTTAAAACAAAGACAGAAATAGATTTATTCCACAAGAGCCTTCACCCTACATATTACACCTTATTAAATGACCAGTTTCAATTCCAAACGATGTTTTACTCATGATGGTCTGATATGACCGAAAAAGTTCTGACATTTTAATGCGCTTGGATAATTTCAATTTGTTATAAAAAAAATTAATATTATTTTTACACTAGAAGTTTTTTACTTCACTATTAGATTTATTTACTGTAACACAATTTTAATGAAAATTTAAACATTCTCAAAACTAATATTTTGTGCAATATGCTAAATGCTGAATTTTCGGTAATTGTGTTCCGATTAATCTGAAATTTTCAGAGGGTATTCTTAAAGTTATTTACTTTTATTTAAAATAATAAAAAAAAATAGAATATTTCAAAATTTTCAAACCTTACCCGCCACCACCCCCCTTTAGTAGCTAGTTTCAATTGCTAACGATGTTTTCACTGATGATGGACCGGGCACGTTCCAAAATTTTAATAAATTTTAATATTTTAAATTTTTTTAATTTTGAAATACTATAGACTATTTTACACTATAAATTGTTTACTTTCAACATTCATACATTTCAACATTTTACGTTTAACATTCTCAAAATTAACATTTTATGCAATATACAACGAAAAAAAGGACCTAAAACAAAAATACTGGTTATTCCACAAAGTAAGCAGGTAAGATGAAATTGTGCATCACCGGTTGTAGAAGATTTCAAGTCAGTCGATCTTGGTAGATATCAAATATCGTGTTTGATGTAAAATTTGTCGCCTCACATCCACTGATGTAGAAAAGTGCAACTAAACAGCTATCTCGTATTACTTGTTTGTTTCTCGAGAAAGCAAGTGGTTCTGTCAAAATGTTGCGATTTTAGATGAGAATAAAGATTTAAAAAATTTATGGGTACGGCAACTCTGATTTCTAAAAAGTTAAGTTAAGACCAAACTCAGAGTGTAAACCTACGAAATAAATATTTTGATAAGTGACAAACCAGATCAGGCATTAGCAGATCAGAATGACCTAGTTCGCAAATGACATTTCATTAAAAATCAAATCTACAAAAAGTAAAGTTGTTAGTATTATGCATATTATCTTGAAATAAAAGTTTATGGATTTTGAAAAGTATACTATTATGTTAAAGAATAAGAAAGATCAAAGATCAATACAACATTAACATTGCAAGAGGTTAGATGAATTAAAACTTTGATTGTAATATATTGATTGATTGTTGTTAAACATTTCCTTTACCATTACTTATGTTAACAAAGAAAAGAATAACTAACAAGCAAACAACTAGAACTGACCTTTTTCTACTTTACGTGTCATCTCTGTGACGGAGGTTGGTAAACAGCAAGGTTATTCTGACCTTAGGTGCGGCTACCCTGAATAGATCGATTAATGATGGACATCCGTACCACCGTCTCAAGTTACGCAACCCTGAGGTTCTTCTCTTTCCTGTAGTTCTATTATCCTGGATCTACCTTTGTTTAAACAACTGAACTACGTCGTATCTCTCTCCACGCATGACATGCCTCAGGTATTACAGCTTTCGTGTTTTGATGGTTTGCATTATTTCCATTTTTTTGTTAACTCTTCTCATCACTTCGTTGTTTGCTACATGTTCGGTCCATGATATCTTCAGTATTATCTGAAAAACCCAACCGCCGCGATTTAAGTTAACATAGAAACAAATGCAACCGTTCATCATCGTACACATGCAACCGCGAGTTTACCAACTGGTAAATTGCTCTATCTGAACAAGCCCTTATAAAAGAGGCAATATCTTAAATAAAGAGGACTACAGTTTATTAAAAACTTTAATGAATCACTGAGTCATACCCCAAAAAGTAGAAAAATAAGAACGTCCATGAAAATATCAAAAATTTATAGCCAAATGAAAAAACGACAATATTAAACCTGAAAAAGTTGTACAATTGTCAAATTACACAAATGGGTGCTATAATAATAGCAATAGTTTAATGTTAAAATAATAGAAAGGAAATAAAGTAGAATCAAATTATTATTTTCAACGAAAAGATTTCGTTTATAAATTTGCAAAGTCAGATTTATCGATGGATTCTTATGTAGTTTTGTCTTCTGAATCCAAATCTGAAAACGGCATTTCGATATCTCTAACCGTCTTCGAGATAATCGACCTCAAAGTCTAAAATGTGAAGTCACAATCCTTTTATTTTCTGCCGACACACTAAACGTCAGCTGAAATCGTTGCTAGTAAGTAGGCTAGTTTTTTAATCTGAACTTGTTAAGCAAAGTATAGGTGGTATAGGTTATTTACATTATTTGAGTTTGACACTTCGTGAATGTCAAACTAAATTTTAAATAAAGTATTAATAAAATATCAATGACATTGATAGTGAATTTAATTATTATATAAAATAAATACGATGTTTAAAAATACAATTTGAGTATATTTTGAAAGCAATAATTTATTAACAATTTTAAAAAGGTTTATACGAGTATACGGCTTCCCCTTTAATGGGAGTACCTATGATAAATGGACTGTTCCATTTGTTATGAAATGAAAATTGTTATTATATAGTCGGTTCGCTAAACTCAGACACAACTGGCTAGTGATTTTAGTACGTAATTTTATTGTTTTTTGCCAATTTTGCCTAAATTGGCAAGATTACTAATTATTTAGTAATTATTTACTATTTAGTAGACTAAAATCTCTAGCCAGTTGTGTCTGAGTTTAGCGAACCGACTATATGAAATGTTGTTTGGAATAAAAAAATTATGGTCTGATATGTACAATTACATCCTTCTAATGGAAAAAATATTTGAAGATTTTTCTCAAATTATGGATAACAACAACATTTTCATTTATAACTCTTTTATTTTTAATTTGACGAAGAAAAGTTATTCTTCATAAAAAGCTCTTCATGGTCTAAGATTTATGATCATATATCAAATTTTATTAATTTTATACGAAGTATATAAAAATATGAATTTCGATCAAGAGTAAAGTACCTTTATAGTTCACAACATTTAAATTAGAATGATATAATTGCACATTAAAACAATTTTTAATTCTAAACAACTTTTCATAATAGCAATTTTCCATATTATGAATTAAAATACATAAATAAACAAAGTTTTCGTTATGATACTGCTCGCATTTTCAGCTTGTTTTGAATATAATCAAATAAGTACCACCTTAACACATCATAATATATAATATATATCATAATATATCAAAATAGTTGTTGTTATCAGCAAATAAAAACAATAACAACAATTACAAATATAATAATTTTATTCTTATCAAATCGATTGTGGACAAACACGTACTTCTTTAAAATTGGTACAACAGTCAGGATGAGTCAAAGTATTTAATGCTGTGTCATAACTGATAATAAACTATTTATTGGTGATGTTGAAGTGTCTATTCCACTGTCTATTTCTCATCATAATGGCGTTTCCTGATAAAGTATTAATTGAATGCATGTTTAATATTAATAATGGGATATGTTAACCGTCCTTTATCTTATTATTATATAGTTTGTTTACTAGAAAATAAAAAGGTATATACAGTCGGAAAAATGAAAGATTACCCATGACCGATCATATCAATCACTTATTTTGTATTTGCTGTCTTTTTCTATAACAAACGTTTGTTATTTATAGAAAAAGACAGCAAATACAAAATAAGTGATTGATGTGATCGTTCATGGGTAATCTTTCATTTTTCCGACTATAAGCTTAGTGTATGTTACGAATACGCCAGTCAATGGGAGGAAAATTTTTTGGTTAAAATTACCACGGAATTCGATAGAAAACCTAATTCTAAGCAAAAACTGTTTCTATAATTTTTTTTGAAATACTTTTTGAGATATTCGTGTTTGAAAATTGGCCATTTTCATTGAAACATAATAACCTTTTCGAACGGTTTTTGCGAATACCTTAAAAACTATGCATGTAACTAAAAAAATTATATTAAATATTTTTGTAGGCTATAAAAAAACAAAGAAACACTTACCTTCATAAATCTTCTAGTTATAATGCAAAAAGATATATGGTAGGTGAAAATAGTTTGTTTTCTGGTGCATTCTCAAATTGGTGTATTCAACTTGAAATAATAGAGAAACGGTCGATTTTATGTATATAATGCTACTAATACCTTTTGTAGTGCTTGAAAAGACCTATAAAATATTAAAGGTTCATTACATGAAAACTAAGCGAGATATGCTGCAAACAAAATTGATAATTAATGTATTTTAAGAAAAAATGAGAAGTAATTTTCACCCCATCCACCAAAATGTAAATGCATCGTTTTCCTTCCACAATACCTTTTATAATAGTGATATTTCTATGTTCAAAAAGTTGGACGGTTTTAAAATAAATGGTTTTTGAAAAAAAAAGATAAACTTGTAGAGAGCATTTTTAAATTTTCTTAAAAATCTTCCTTTTTCTCCATGTAACCTGAAAATGATAAAGAGATGCAGTAATGAAAAACAAAAAGGAAATTTTTATCTGAAAAAGCCCTACATTTTTGTGTGGTATCTTTTTTTCGTATCTCATGTTTTTCGAGTTACATGGAGGAAAAGATTTTTAAGAAAATTTAAAAATGCGCTCTGTAATTTGATCTTATTTTTTTCAAAAACCATTTATTTTAATCCAGTCCAACTTTTGAAACATAGAAATAATACTATAATAAAAAGTATTGCAGAAGGAAAACGACGTATTTTAATTCTGATGGATGAGGGGTGAAATATACTTCTCATTTCTTCTTAAAATCCATTAGTCATTAACTTTTTTGCAGAATATCTCGCTTAGTTTGAATGTAATCGACATTTAGTATTGCTCACTTTAAAGGTATTTTCAAGCACTACAAAACTTATTAGTATCATTATACACCTAAAATCGACAGTTTCTCTGTTATTTCAAATTGAATACATCGATTTCAGCATGCAGCAAAAAAAACAAACTCTTCTTACCTACCATATCCCTCTTTTTATTTTAACTAGAAGATTTATGAAGAAACGAATCTCTTTGTTTTTTTATAACCTACAGAAATATTTTATATATTTTTTTTGTTAGATGCATAGTTTTTAAGGTATTAGCAAAAATCCGTCCGAAAAGGTGTCATTTTTCAATAAAAATGGCCATTTTCAACCACGAATAACTCAAAAAGTATTGAGTTTTCAAAAAATAATTATAGAACAGTTTTTGCTAAAAATTAGGTTCTCTAGCCTCTTCCGTGCCTATTTTAACCAAAACATTTTTCACCCCCGAGAAGGGGTGGGAACCACCCCCAAGATAAAAGCGCACATCGGCATAGGGTAGACTTTGTTTCTTGAGCTATTCCCTACTTACTGTGAAAATATCAAGTAAATCGATGTAGTAAGATGGAATTTGGAGCCAAATACCCTCATTGGCTGCCCTACAAGTATTTTATAAATATGCTATTTGACTTATTTTTCTTTTTTTATTTAAGCGTTCCAATTACAGGGAGCCATTGTCCTTATTTGCACTTTGTACATCTATTGGTAGTAGGGGAACGATAGAAGGCCGAAGACCAAGAGGAAGATCTCCAACACGATAGGCAGACCAAATGAAGACTCCAATGGGAAATTTCCTACATGAAGCCTTTCATCTGGCAGCCAAACGCAGCCAATGGAGACGGCAACAATATTTAGAGTGTCACCACATCCTGATAAGGGCTCAAGAAATGAGGAGAAGGAGAACCTGCTAAAAGATCTTATGGGATTGCCATACTTGATTAACAAAATAACCAAGTATGGTAATACTTGGTTATTCATGGGTCTATCCTATAATCCGTCCTTATCTTTTTGTCTCTAATTTAAATTTTGTATTTGTGTATTTGACTGGTTTGACGAAGAATGTCAGATTATAACAGACAGAAAAAACAGAGCATATTTACTGATGCAACAGGGGCACAGAACCCGACAAGCAGAGGAAGAATATAAACAACTACGCAGAGAAGAAAAGAAAACTCACCGAAGAAAAAAGAGAGAATATATGAACAAAGAACTTCAGGAACTGCAAGAACTAAGTAGATCGGCAGAGACAAGAAAATTTTATCAGAAACTGAACAAAAGCAGAAAAGACTTCAAACCGAGAACGACGATGTGTAGAGATAAGGAAGGGAATATATTGACAGAACAGCAAGAGATACTAAGAAGATGGACAGAACATTTTACGGAAAAGCTTGAAGGAGATGGGAGTGAGACGAACCCTGATATACCATTACACCAAGCAGACAACAGAGAAAAGAGTCCACCAACAATAGCCGAGATTAGAACAGCAGTAGACAAATTAAAGAACAATAAATCACCGGGATCGGATCAAGTAGCATCGGAATTACTGAAGGAAGGAGGAGACGCACTACAGAAAACAATACATGTATTGATAACAAAGATATGGTCAAATAAACAGCTACCAGCGGAGTGGAATAGTGGTATTATTGTACCATTACAAAAAAAAAAGGGAATCAGTTAGAATGTGGAAACTACCGTGGAATCACGCTGCTGAATGCAGCATACAAAATAATGTCCAACGTCATTTATGGAAGACTTAGACCACACGCTGAAAAAATAGTTGGCAGGTACCAAAGTGGCTTCTGTAGACAGAAGTCAACAATAGACCAGATATTTGTTCTGCGACAGATCCTTGAAAAAACAAGTGAACATAACATCGACACACATCATCTCTTCATAGACTTCGAAAGCGCATATGACAATATAAACCGAGAATTCTTAATAAAAGCAATGAAAGAATTTAATATACCAACACAACTAATAGAACTGATAAAAGAATCTCTAAAAGTAGAAAGTAAAATCCGGATACAAAACGAACTAACGGAAACAATAGATGTGAAAAAGGGACTACGCCAGGGAGACGCTCTATCATGCATCTTGTTCAACATTGTACTCGAGAAAATAATGAGGGACACAACAGTCAATACTCGAGGAACAATAATTAATAAAAGCGTGCAAATACTAGCATTTGCAGATGATGTTGGCATAATCGCAAGATCAAGAAGAGAAATGATAGAGGCATTCAATCAAATAGAACGAGCTGCACAAAATAGTGGCCTGAAAATCAACCAGAACAAAACAAAATATATGCAGGTAAGTAAAAACACAGAAATAAGGCAGCCACAAAATATAACAATAGGAGAATACAACATTGAGGGGGTAAAAAACTTTACATACTTGGGATCCCTAGTCACATCTGATAATAAAGTAGCAGAGGAAGTGAAGAGGCGAATATTTATTGCCAATAAAAGTTATCATGGCTTAATTCGGCAACTAAGATCAGACAACGTCGCAAGGAAAATAAAATGCCAAATATACAAAACCCTAATAAGACCGGTACTCACATACGGCTCAGAAACCTGGACACTCACTAAAAGAGAGGAAACATTGCTAGCCACCTTTGAAAGAAAAATCTTGCGACACATATATAAGGGCACAAAAGAAAATGGAATTTGGCGAAGAAGGTACAACTTTGAACTATACGAAATATACCAGGATCCAGATATCATAACATTCATTAAAATAGGACGGCTGCGTTGGATGGGACATGTAGAAAGAATGGAAGAATGCGAAATACCAAACAAAATATTCAAACAGATGCCAGTAGGAAAAAGAACAAGAGGAAGACCGAAGCTGAGATATTTAGAACAAATAGAAAATGATATAAAAACCTTAAAAATAAAAAACTGGAGAAAAAAAGCACGAAACAGATCAGAGTGGAGAAGAATCCTGGAACAGGCCAAGACCCAGAAAGGGCTGTCGAGCCAATGATGATGATGATGATTTGTGTATTTACTTATAATATCTGAGTGTATTTTTTTATTATTTTCGGATTGTGTTTCCTACACACTTTGATTATTCCCAGTGTATTCATTTTACTGAATTTAAATAAAACAAAAGTGATGACGAATCAAAATATTGCAATCGGCTTACAATCGATAGAAGTGAAATCGAAAGTGTCGAAGAGTATATATACCTAGGTCACACGATCAAACGAGGCAAACATAATCAAACGGCAGAGATAACTAGAAGAATCTGAATGACTGGGGTAGCAGTAGGAAGACTCAGTGATGTGTTGAAAAACAAAAAGATACCAACCAATCTGGAGAAAGGGGTATTTAACAGTTTTAATCTACGTCTACGAGTTATGACTTATGGAATGGAAAACGTGACACTTACAGAGTTGTCAGCTAATAGATTAAGAACAACACAGAGGGCCATCGAACGAGCTATGTTGGGAGTATCTATGAGAGAACATATACGAAACGAGCACGTGCGAAGCAGGACGAAGGTGGAAGATGTAATTGGAAGAATTACGCAAATGAATGGAAATACGTAGGACACGTGGCACGGCAAAACAACGACAGGTAGACGAGAAACATTGTACATTGGAGACCATGCGAACATAGTCGTAGTAGAGGAAGACCACAAAAACGATGGCAAGACATCAAAGCCAAAGTGGGGAGAAACTGGCACCAAATAGCACAAAATAAAGAAGAGTGTGGATTCTTTAGATGTCAGATTCATAGACATAGACGTTGAAACTAAAACTGAAAATTTTTGTAGTCTTATTAAAAAAAATCTAGAAAAGTATATTACCGCAGTTGTACTCTTTTAGTAATTTTGCTCTTGCATCTTTTTGATTTTCTCATTCAGATTCCTTCAGAAACAAAGGTTGACGATCACTTTTTGCAAGACTCTTTATCTTCACCATATTTATTATAATAGTTCTTAATATCATTGTCTATCTAGTCTCAAACGTTTCTCACATTTTATTCTTTTCCGATTCCTTTTTTCCTTTGGCATTGTTCTACACGTAAAAAATCTGGCTTCATACAGCCAGATAAAAGCCCGTATACTAACGACAACAATTTTTCGTAATGATGTGACTGTGCAGTGTGTTGGTGTTGATTCATCGAACGTGTGGACGCAAATCGCAGCAGATTTTTGGGCGGTAGAAACGATCAGCAGGCAGAAACAAAATTTATTCGATAAACCCGTTGTCGATCGCGGCTGCACAGTTCTATCGTAGCGTGTAGACGGAAGTTGGGGGATCATTCAGATTGTTCTCAAGTCTTTTAACTTTGATTAATTGATTTATTTAATTACTTTACAAATACAGATATTGTTTGTAGCAAGTCAAAAATACATACTACCTATATAAAAAAGGAATATAAAACGTAACTTTTCACGGTCACGACTGCATATGAAGTCACTTACTCCATAAGAAGACGTGTATACATGTGAAGCGTGTCCGTGAATGTGTTAAGAAACATCCCAAACAAGAAAACAGATTAAAAGAAAATGACTTATGCTTGTGAGCAGTAACAGCAATGTTTCAGCAGATATTTTTTTATACTTTTTTAGGAACTGTTCTTAGCTGCTTAATATTTTGTTGGTAAAATATGTTTAGTTTGGTAAAAGACGAACATAGAGTATAGAATAGAATAGAAATATGCTTTATTGTCACTGAAAATTTTTACAATTTTATGGACAAAGGTTACATACAGTCAAAAGAAAAACAAAAGAAAAACATAATATAAATAACAAATAACAACTACAATTTTTACTAAAATTAGATAAATCGTCAATAATATACAGTATAAGATATAAAAGCCAAGACAAAAACAATTAATTGCAAATTGAACATACAACAAATAAAATAAAATAGGTACAGCATAAGGAACTGACAAGTTTATGCTACTGCGTATGGAACCCAATTTTCTTAGTTATTCATTAAGAAATTCTTCTATTGAATAATATGGTCTTTTGGATAGATAGGCTTTTGTCATTTTACGGAACTTAGGGAAAGATGTTGCAGATTTAAGTTGTAACGGAAGATGATTGTACAGTTTCTTTGCGGAATATAATATAGATTTATTTACTAACTCAGTGGATGGAATCGGTAAATAAATATCAAAGATTGAATTTCTGGTGGAGTAAAGATGATTGGGCCTTGATGGAAAGACATGAAGGTGTTTACGAATTAAACAAACCGTTTCTAGAATATATAAAGATGGAAGTGTTAAAATTTCGTGATCTCTGAAGTAACTTCTGCAATGTGTAGATCTTCTGAGGCCAAACAAATATCTTATTGCTCTTTTTTGCAATCTAAAAATGACATCAAATTGAGCAGCTGTACTAGAACCCCAAAAAGGAAGACCATATCGAAGATGAGACTCGAACAACGAAAAATATGTTATTTTAGAAGATGCTAAATTGAGTTCCCTTGAGACAGATCGTATTGCATAGCAAGCTGAGGCGAGTTTCTTACTTAACGAATCGATATGAAGGGACCATTTGAGGTTGCTGTCTAAAAAAATACCAAGAAATTTTACAGAATCAACGGTACTGATCTGACTGTTATTAAGAGGCAAAGGTTGAAGAGCTCCTTTATAGGATAATGCTACTGTTTTATTTACGTTAAAAGAGAGTAAATTAGAACATAGTTGGGCCTGTAGCTTTCTGACCTTTACGATGAACTAACTCTATATAACATTTTTCATACAAAGTTCTACATGATCTAAAACATTAAGATAAGTCATCGGATACCAAATTTTATCAATATTATACGAGGTATGTCAAAAAATATGAATTTCACATAAGCAGCATATCGTAAAATGTGGATCTACCGGAAAATCCTCAAAATGTCATGGACATCGCATACCTCAAAGGAAGAAGTGCTGCATAGAATAGGCAGGAAAAAACTTGTCAACACAGTGAATGTTAGAAAAACACTCATACCTGGGCCATAGGCTGAGAAATATTAGGTTTGTTCTAGCAAACAGTCAAGCTAGTCAGAAACCGTCCGCAAACAGTTGGTCATTGAGAGAACATAAATACAGTCACCAGTGCTATCCCCTCTACTCGCGCTGGTCCACTATTCGCTGATGGTTTCAAACCGTTTGAAACTGATGCTAGAACAAACCTAATAAGTACCAATATGCTCAACTTATAGTGAAAGTAAAGATCGAGAGAAAGTGAGAACTAGGAAGGAAAAGACTATCGTGGCTAAGAAACATCCGACAAAGGACAGGGATAAATTTTGAACAGCTCATAAGAACAGCTAAAAACAGACAGAAGAGTTTGCAATAATTGTAGTAGCCGACCTTCATTAAGATGAGAGCACTTTAAGAAGAAGAAGCATATCGTTCCATATCTCTTTGACTTATTCCATTATCAATCAATGTTGCAGACAATCTTTCATGAGGACTTATTGCTTCTCTCATCACCGTAATGTTTTTTGGATTAGCAATGTAACTAAAGACAGAATTATGCCAATCTCTTGGAGAAAATTTTAACTCATTTAACAAATTTATGTGAGAGTATGACATTCTTTTGAAAAACCAGTCCATAAGGCCGGTTTTCACGCTACGTCTTATTGTACATTTTGTTGATTAGGACAAATCCTATACAATAAAACGTGGCGTGTAAACAGCAAAAATAACATAATTTTGCTGTTTACACGCCACGTTTTATTGTATAGGATTTGTCATATCCAAAAAACATACAATAAGACGTAGCGTGAAAACCGGTCTTTTCACCACACATTCCATGATCACCTTCTCTTTTTGCTTAAAATATGCCAGGCTACTGCAAGCGCGTCGTCGTCTTCTATTGCTGATGACATGTTTACAGTCTGAGCTTCGGCAGGGAACTGATGATCGATGCAGATATTGGAGACATGTGGACACTCAATGACCTTTCGATAAACTGCACCAACGCACTGCACAGCCACATCGTTATGAAAAATCGTTGTCGTGTATACGGGCTATAAATAGTATCATCTAAAGGAAACCGCACACATCTTATGGAAAATATAATGTCACTCAAATTCAATAAAATTTACATGACTAGATTCGTCTCGAAATTACGCTCGTTTTATATCATTGCGTCAACTCTGTATTTTGCTTAATTAGGGCGTAAATTGATATAAATAAATCTAAAATCAAATGGAAATTTAAATGTTCGTCTAATCCTCTTCAATCACGCAGGGTAAGCCCTTGTAAGTAGCCATTAAAGACTAATATTATTTATGAATGACACTTTTATGGACTCTAAAAATGTGATTTCGCTAAACTTTAATAACAATTAACGCCCTAATTAAGCAAAATTCAGAGTTGGCGCCATGATATGAAATGTGCGTAATCTAGAGACGAATCTATTCATGTAAATTTTATTGAATTTGAGTGACATTATAATATTCCATAGATGTGTTTAGTGTCCTTTGCCGCTACCCTTCGAATGTATCAACCTCTCTTGTGATGGCAGTGGTGTCTCGAATCCCGATCGCCGGCATTCGAGAGGAAAAATCGGTCGGTTCGGTCGGTGGTTATTTCGCTTCGACGAGTATGGTGCGAATCGGTATGCGATTTTTATCACACCTACCGGTCCCGAAGAAATGAGAAAAAAAATATATGGAAAGGTCTTCCTTTCGCTGGCTCTCGAAGTTAGAGCCGACACACGATTCACACATGATTATTTTTCAGTAGAAAAGAACTGCGACTTTAGAGATGTAACATTTTTTTTAGCAGGTATTGAAATCGTTACCAATAGAAAAATATGTACTAAATTACGATTTAAGTTCGTAATTTTACTAAAAAAGGGTTTTTTTTATTTTTTATCGACATTTAACGATAAATTTACTATTCTCATTGGGAAATATGCCACAAGTTAACTTAAAAAAATTATTTTATTTTGACGTTTCAACTTCCATCTCGGACGTCGTTACCACAATACAAAATATTAATAAATTAAACAAAAATGTTGTTGCTTAGTAAAAAAATTCTTCTAATAATTTAATTTAGCCTGACGCATTCATATCGGCAATTCAGACATATACAGTCGACTCGCGGCAATTCAAACCTGCGATAATTCGAACCTCTCTATAATTTAAAGTTATCACGAGTTCCCTACAAAATCTCTTTATATTTCGAACTAAATCAATACATTTTTATGCACTTGGTAATTCGAACGAAAAAATCATTGCTATAACAAAACGACGCGTTAATTCGAACTCATCGGCGTCCAGCACTCGACAATTCAAAGTTGCAGAGAGAAAGAGGCGGAAAGATTGTAGTAAGTACAGTTGTCTGTACTATTTCTTGTGTAATTTCTTTTTCTGTACCTGCTTAAAAAAATCCGGTTTCTTAAAAGAAGATCAGGAAAATCTTCCAATACTTATGGATGATGAAGAACCAGCAACTGAACCATTAGTTGGCATCAGCGGTGTGAGTTTTTCTGACTTTGTTCAAGTAGATGAAGATGTTGCTGTCTCAGGTTCACTAACCGATGGCGAAATTTTATCTGCGACAGATACGAATGAAAAAAGTAACGATGAAGATGAGTACGATATATAAGAACCTTTGGCAGAGGTGTCAGTTAAGGGAGCAAGATCCTCATTCGATACCTTACAAACCTTCTGTCTACAAAATGAAAGTAATGAAAAAGCATTTCAGGCACTTTTTTTCTCTTAAAAAAAATTATTGAGCACTCGGAGCAGCAGCAATGTGCTTTGAAGCAAACTAGTATAATACAGTTCTTTCGAAAGATTGATTAATTCACATTATGAATACATACGTGTATGTACACGAATGTACCTCTTAAACTTTTGTCATCGTTATAGAATAGCAGTTAATAAATAATAATTGATCAACACTTAATAATTCGAAGATTTATTTTTATTTTCTCTCACAAATTTCGAACCATGTGATATTTCAAACACTCAATAATTCGTAATATTTTAAGAGTCCCTCGAGTTTCGAATTGACGAGAGTCGACTGTACCTACATTTTAAAGTAGAAGACTTTAAAATGATATTGCCAATATTTATGAGTTGCGTTCCTGGGACGACTTTATTGAAAGATAGTTCATTCGACTATATGAAATTAACTTTAACTCCAAATATCCTGCAATGGCGACAGTAAAATTCTCGTGGTAGTGATTCCATAGTAAATCACGAGCAAAAACCAGGAAAAAACCTCATGATACTATCCCGACATTGTAAGTAGTTGGTCTTACATCCAGTTTACTCTCAAAACTAACACCAAATTCTGATTTTATATGTATGTTATTTTAAATTATAAATAATATTAATAATACATAGATATACAGTAGACTCTCTCTATAACGAGAACTGAAATGGCGGAATAATTACCTCGTTATAAGCGGATCTCGTTTTATCAGACAACAATAATATTGTGCATACCACCACCACTGAAAGGTTTCGATTAATTTCAATGTTCAAGCTGCCACCCATCTGCCTCTTGGTAGGTTGAATATTGAATTTAAGCAACAAACAATGTTTATTTATCAAATAAACATTTTTTTTCTGTTTTATGTCAGCAGTAGAATGTACTCTGCGTTAAATAAATTACATACATTCTTCTTTTTTTGTCAATTAATTTAATTCAAAATAATTTTTCTTGGACACCCTGTGTAAATGATTATGTCAAGATTAATATTACTGACTAGAGAATTGAATAACCTTTCAAATGAGCTAGCACACGACCCCTATTCCCTATTTAGAAATAAGGGGTGGGGGAAGTGGAAGGAAGGGGGTTAACAAATGACAGATATATGTGCCATAAAAATGTGTCCCCCTTAGATCAAAAATTGACCTGTTTTTTATTTCCTTAAAATCTAATAAATACTGCCAAATATCGAGGTGGACTCTTTTCTTTGGCCCACTCTGTATAAATATCCGCATAAAAACATAGCACAATGCCATAAATATGTATAATTAAATATTTCTTGGTAACAATTTAAAATTAATAACCACGTCTAAATAAAAAGCACTCATTAATAAGCTCCAATAAGCCAATTTTGGAATAGATAGAGGATAAAATATAAGAACCTGAATGTCCCGTAGTCAATTGCACAGAAATAGCAAAAGATATCGTTGGATATGACGATAATTCTAAACAAGCTTGTAAGGATTAGTTTAAAATAGGTTTAAGCTTGGCTAAAGAATGCTGACCCATCTGAACCTTAGGCTGTTATACACGGTACCAATCATTTTTTACGAGTGGTACGCGGCCATATCGTGTAAACAAGTACGCATAGCGAACCAAACAGGTAAAGCTAGAGGAAGTAAGGTGTATATGTATTTAGTCTCGTAGAAATAGGTCCCAATCGCATAAAAAACTGTTGATAAATTGTGATATTGTTTTGAAGGTATTTCTTTGTGGCATCTTATGCAATTTACTATTTTAATTGGGAAATAAGCCACAATTTAAGTTGGGAATAAAATTCATTGACGTTTCGACTTCCTCTTCGGAAATAGTTATCGAAATACAAAATATTAATAAATTAAACAAATTTTGTTTATGTTGCTTTCTAAAAAAAATCTTCTAATAATTTAATTTTATCTGACTCATTTCACATTGACAATTTAGACATATATTATACATTTTAAACTGGACGACTGTAAAATTATATTGACAATATTTATGAGTTGCGTTCCTGGGACGACTTTATTGAAAGATAGTTTATTCGATTACATGAAATCAACTTAAGAATCTCCGTCATAAAAATCATAGCATGTGATTTGTCTTTAAAATGATAACCACACGCAATGATGACAGTAAAATTCTCGTGTTAGTGATTCCATAGTAAATCACGAGGCCAAACTGGCCAAACCAGGACAAAACCTCATGGTACTATCCCGACATGGTAAGTATTTTTGTCTTACATTCAGTTTATTCTCAAGATTAACACCAAGTTCTGATGTTATATGTATGTTATTTTAAAATATAAATAATAATAATACATAAATCTATATAAATAAAAATGAATGTTTGTATGTATATGTATGTATGTATGTACCTTATAGACTCGCAAACTATGCATTTGATCATATGATGACCTGATGAAAGTTGTTGTACATGAACCTGGGAAGGTTTCTGAGTTGGTACGACCAAACTAAGTAAAAAGGGGGCTTGCCCCTCCATAATTATTTTTTATTTTTTTGGGCAAACTGTTCTTTTTTAATTTTATACGATGTAGAACCAAAAGATTCATTCAACCCTAAATTTGCACTTTTCTATCACCAACCGTTATTTTTTAACAGCCACCTAAATATTACCTCTTCTATATAAATAAAAATGAATGTTTGTATGTATGTATGTACCTTATAGACTCGCAAAATATGCATTTGATCATATGATGACCTTAATGAAAGTTGTTGTACATGAACCTGGGAAGGTTTCTAAGTTGGTACGACCAAACTAAGTAAAAAGGGGGCTTGGCCCCCCATAATCATTTTTTATTTTTTTTGGACAAACTGTTCTTTTTTAATTTTATACGATGTAGAACCAAAAGATACGTTCCATAAGGTACATAAGGTGCAACCAAGTTCACCGGGTCACCGCTAGTATATAAATAATAATAAAATATAAATGATATATCTTCGATATGATATTGAATTCTAATTGTGGTATATTATTTCTATTGATTTCTTCTTTGAATATGGGTAAGCGTAAGCACATCCTACTGCATTCTGCCTAGAAATTTACGACACAATTGGTTTATTTCACATAAAGAAGCGGCTCTATTCTTTGATTTTTCTCTTTTTACCATCCGATTCTATCAGGACTATACTTGAATATTTCCACTAAATTCTATGTTACTTGTCCCATGCGTGTTTACATATTTGAGATCTATCAAATTCTCTATTTTTAATACAAGATTGGTGTTAACTAATTGTAACGTGTAATGGTCTTGATGTTTCACCTAAATAAAAATGTTCGCATTCACAAGGTATTTTATAAATACAATTCTTAGTTCATTCCGGTGCATTGTTAGGTTTAGTTTTAGATAAAATAGATCTCAATGTGTTTGTTAAAATGAGCAAGAAAGAACAAAGAATTGTATTGCGAACATCAGTCTTATATTAAAAATAGAGAATTTTATAGAATTCAAATAATGTAAACACGAATGGGACAATAAACATAGAGTTCAGTAAAAAGATTCAAGTATAGTCTTAAAAAATCAGATGGTAAAAAGAGAAAAATCAAAGAATCAGCTATAATTATGTTAAATGAAACCAAATGTGTCGCAACTTCCTCGGCAGAATGCAGTAGGTTACCCATATTAAAAGGGGAAATCAATAAAAAGAAAATACCACGATTAGTAAATCAATAACATATCGAGAATTTTCATCATTTATATTTTATTATTATTTATATATGTATAAATTCAACTTAAGACCAAAATACTTACCATGCTGTGATAATATCATGAGGTTTTTTCCTGGTTTGTCCTTGTGATTTACTATGGAAACACTAACACTATAATTTTACTGTCATCATAGAGTGTAGTTGTCCTTTTAAAGACAAATCACATGCTACGATTTTTATGACGGATATTCTGAAGTTGATTTCATGTAATCGAATGAACTATTTTCCAATACAGTCGTCCCAGGAACGCAACTCATAAATATTGGCAATATAATTGTATAGTCGTCTAGTTTAAAATGTAATACCTAACATACTTATGTCTGAATTGTCAGTATTAATAAATCAGATAAAATTAAATTATTAGAAGAACTTTTTTAACAAGCAACATAAACAAAATTTGTTTAATTTATTAATATTTTCTATTTGGATAAAGATTTCGGAAGTGGAAGTCGAAACGTCAATAAACTGAATGTCCAACTTAAATTGTGGCTTATTTTAAAAATAGTAAATTGCATAAATTGTGATGATTAAGAATAATAAAGTTTCCGGAAAATATAAAGATGTTTATGAGGTAATAAATATAAAACTCATGAAATTGGCTATATTCTCATATTATTAGCGGTCTCTTTAGGATTAAAATTAGTTTTCCTTTTACTTTTAGTAAAAGCATTTTTTTTTGTGAAAGCAATTTAGTTCTGTAATGCGTGATATTATTGAATTGAATATGAAAAATTAAATTAATATTAAACGATTTTACTTTGAAATAATCCATTTTGGCAATGACTTTGTAGATCAGTATAAATCAATAATAATATGTACATGATTAATCAATTTCTTCCTCGTTTTAATTGCATAATATATTTAATTTTAATAATATAATATTATTATCATTTATACTTTTTAAACTACAAGTTTATTTGCGACATTTGACAGTTAATAATCCTTCACATAGTAAGGGACTAAATACTAAATAGGGTGTATGGTGAAAAGGCTATCCCACAAAGTACTTACATAGTCCAGGGTAATAAGGTTTTCCATGACACTTGAAACAGCCAGGGTACTAAAGCGTTTTTTCGACAGGTAATACCTATAAGAACAAATTGTAACTATTTCCTGCAATATACAATTTAGTGTTCAAAAACGGCCATTTTTTCCTTTTATTTTTTCAAATCAATGGAAAACAGTGAAACTTATGGTTTTTTTAATCCAAACACCTTCGACAGCATGGAAAAAGCTTTAAAATAGCGTATTACAAAGTTTAATATACTCATTTATTGTTAATATAATTGCGAAAAAAGGTCGAAATTGCAAAAAAAATTATTTTGCAATAACTATTGTAAAAAAAGTGTACAGCTTTGAAATTTTTTTCAAACGAGGGTTCTTTGGTGCTTAAAATGTGACAAAAATTTTAAAACGATTCATTCAATTGTTTAAATTTTATTCAAATTGTTTATCTCAGACAGCTTTTTTTGCAATAACATAATTCAGAAAAAAATGATGTTAGAACCATTCTACAGGTGTCAAATGAAAGGGCATGAGCTAAACTTTCAAACTGGTTTAAAAAAAGTGAATAAAAATGCATTTATTGTGTGACACTATTAAGTCCTCCTTTATTTAAATTAAACTTAGTGCCTAAAGATATAAATAAATAAAATAGTAGAGTCAATCGCGTAACAATTGGTAATAAATAATTATGTAAAAGTATCGTCAATTTTTCCTTATAAACTTTTTGAATAACTTTCTTGTTATTGTTCGTACAAAAAAATTACATATTCTAAAAGCTGGCATGTTTACACGAATTAAAAAAAATCAATTAGGGCAAGGGCCAAAATTAGCAACATTTTTTTAAAAATTTTAAAAATTCACAGCTAGGTAATTTGTTTATAATAATTAAGGATCGAAAATAGCGCCTTTTCGCTTGCAAAGACATTATACAAAAACTTTGGTTTGATTTGCTCTTCAAGGGAGTCGTCAGTAAAGCTTCAAAAATGAAGTACAAACGCGGCCCGCTTGCAACCAACGAAGAAGCATAAAATCCGTGCGACCCAAAATTTAAATATTAACTTCAAAATCCTACAGTTTTTTGTATCTTGGGAAGCAACCAATAGATTTTAATGTTTTTTTTTAAATTTGCTCCTTTTAGCGTACTTTACAAATATGGAGTCAGTTGATTATCAACAATATCTGCCATAACGACGCGCGTATGGGTGTCATAAATGCCGACGAAATTGCATTTTCAAAGAACCAACACTGATTGTTCCTTATATTAAACAACAGCCCATTGTTCGATAGTTAGCTTTATGTCAGCGAAATTTTGACTAATCAACCGAGGGGAAACGAAAATACCAAAAAAATAAGTTTGATATTATTTCAACACTAGTCATTGTGTAAATTGCTTCCGTCTGGTATTTTGTATAATTGGTTGTAGGTAGATGAGTTTTTTCGTTTCTTATAATGTTCGAAATATACTAAAAAGCTTTTACAAAGCAAATAAAAATTTCCTTGTTTTATTTCATCTTGTTACCTAGATGCTGGCTAATTTCGAAAGTAAAGTAAAAAATAATTTTTATCGCCAACCGTCACTAAAGTCATTCATTATTGTACTCATTTGTGGCAGTAAAGTAACACTTTATTGAACTGAAAGAAGAATTTTACTTTACCTGCCGCGATTAATCAAATTAACCGAGATTGAATGTAAGTGGTCGATGGCAGTAATCGAATGGCGAGTATTTGAGTGGACTTACAATTTATTTACTTTAATTATTAAAAATGTTGTACGCAATTTGCGATATTATCAATTAAATTTATGTCAAAAAGTGAAATTCTGTAGTATTTTGTAATTATATTCACATAAAATAAATTAAAACTTTACCGATTTAGTAATTATTCAATATTGATAACTATCGATTAAAAATCGAAAGCGGCCATCTTGCCGCTTATCTTTCACCACTGTCGTGAAATTATTATGACGTCTATAATTTAAAAAGTTCTTAAATTGTAAATTGCAAGTAAGTGTTAAAACCAATATCAAATTATGTTGGCTAATATTATTTATATCAATAAAACATATCTTAACCGATTGTCAAATATACCAGCAAACGAGAAGTAAACTCAACCTTCCCAGGGACATATCTGAGCTTCTTAAGAGACAATACAAATATCAACAATATCATACAGTTTTTAACGGAAATAGGAATAAAACATTTAATTGTATCACAAATTTTTCAGGTATACCTTTTGTTTAGTGATGAGCGAGACTGGTCTTGGTCTTGCGGTCTTGGTCTTGGTCTTGCAGCAAGACCAAGACCAAGACCGCCTTTTGGTTGCAAGACCAAGACCAAGCTTGCAAGAACAAGACCAAGACCAAGACCGAAACTTGCAAGACCACGCAAGACCAAAACCAACCTGCAAGACTCTTGCACTTTTTTGAGAAAAATTGGTTTTTATTATTTAACTTTATTTTTTTAGTTCAATAATATATACTGACATTGTAAGAAACCTTAAACAATATCGAATTTTTAAAATACATAATATTTTGGTTATATTTTTAAGTCGTTAAGATTCAAGTCAAACGGTTTGCATTTTCTCAACCTTAAAGTGTTCAGAAGGCAAGTTTTCAAACGGCGACAGTTCAAGGACAATTGAAATTACTTGTAAGACAAAAAAATGTAATTATAGATAGGGTAATCCATTAAAAAAAATGCAATTAAAAACGGTTTTTATGTACCAGTAGTTTTCGCTTTTTTGTCTAATAAAAATACTGACACTTATTTCAATTCTTTTCGCATAATCGAGAAAAAATGTAGGTCGTTAAATTTAAAATTAATACAAAAAATATCATAATAGATTTTGAAAAGAGATTCACAATGCTGTGAAAGCATTGTGGCCTGAATAAAAAATAACTGGTTGTCGATTGTAATGTGTCAAGCTTGGTATCGCAAAATCCAAAGCTTAGGTTCAGTTTCTGAATATAATGACAAAAATTCCGATACTGGGAAATTTTTAAAATTATTTTTTGGATTAATTTTTTACAATCAACGAAAGTTGGAAGTTGAATTATTTGTGAAAATCCCGGATGACAAACGCGTAAAGAATTTTACTGATTTCATAGTTGAAAACTATTTGGAAGAATCTAGGTTTTCCCCAGAAAGGGCCAGTACTACAAATAGTATGTGCCGCACTTGAAATGCATGCGCATCATTTCAGTGTGTTTTAAATTCTAGTTTTTACTACCCACATCCGAATATTTTCAACTTTTTAAATGTCATAATGGGTATTCGATCCAAAAATATGTGAAAATAAAAAGTGCGAATAACTCGTGTTACGAGAGCAATGTAGTTTAAATAAAATTAAAGAGCTGCAAGATAACAAATTACAGAATTAAGCGTTTATAACTCCCCATTAGGTTTAGTTATTATGTTATAGTATTAGGTCTATAAATAGGTATGGTAAATATGTAAGTATTTACTGAAAAGTATGTTTTAGTTAGTTTATAAAAAAAGTTAATTATATTAAATAATGATTAAATAGAGTAAAAAATATTTGATTTTTGTGTTCTCTTAAAAAAATTTAATTTATGTTCGTAAATTTGACCCTCGTAGGATAAATACTACAGTGTTCGAGTGAAAGGAGCAGATCATTATCTGTTAACAACTTTAAACCGTTTATCCCTTTTCGTAAAATCTGTGAATTGAAGGTCCCCGACCATTTGTTGCACCTTAAGAAGCTCTTTTTCTTTAACATTTTATTAAAATACAGGGGCAATAAACAGTAATCCAGACTCAAGACGTGGTCTGAAGGCAGGCGGCAGGTATGGACTGCATGCAAAACACAACGTGACACAACCGAAGGCCGGCAATTGCAACAAGGGCTGTAAATGCAGGTTTTTCCTACTGATAAACATTACCATTATAAAAATATACTCTAATCTCTTTATATAGAGGGAAATAATTAGGTCATTAGGTGAATGTATAATGTTAAAATTGGTATCCGTTTGAAACTACATTCTACATTCTGTTAAAATTTTAAAGCAAAAAATATAGTTTCATTCTTCACATCTTTATTTATTTCAATGTACATTTTATTCGAAATTGTTTGGTTCAAATTATTACTACCAAAAAAGCAAGACCAGCAAGACTCTTGCAGCAAGACCAAGACCAAGAACAAGACCGGCTAGTGCAAGACCAAGACCAAGACTGCCAAAGCTGCAAGACCAAGACCAAGACCAAGCTTGCAAGAACAAGACCAAGACTAGCCTGGTCTTGGTCTTGTTCTTGTTCTGCTCATCACTACTTTTGTTAGTACATATGTATTTACTTAATATTACATTCTCTTGTTGTTGTATTACATTGTTGTTGTTTATAACCTCAGTGGTTCGGACGACATTAAATTTAAAAAATATATGTTGGCGATAAAATTTTGTATGCACCACGTCAGTAAAAACTCCTTATCGAACTCGTCTGTTACTCGCCTCGCTCGCTACGCTCGCTCTTCTCGTAATATCAGACTCGTTCGATAAAGAGTCACTTTACTGACTTGGTATTATGTAGGTACATATTGAAGGAAACATGTGCAGACGGGTGAAGCACTCTGCGGACGGATCGGGTTGATTGAGACCGATTTTAGGCTTTGTACACATGCGGGCGCTTTGCCAGCGTTAGCGTTTTACCTAATAAACCCATAAGTCGCGTTTCAAGTTACGTATGAACTTGAAACGCGACTTATGGGTTGAATGCGGTTGAATGGCGAACTTGAATGCTGCAAAAGCAAGTAAAAAAGATGGGTGGTCCTTGTTCTGTTGGACATAAAAAATGCTTTTAATTCAGCAAACTGGGGTCTCATAGTAGACCGAATAGTCGAATTTGGGGCTCCAGAGTATGTGTCCAGCATAATAAAGGACTACCTATCTGAAAGGACCGTATGCATATCGAAGAAAAAGAAGAAAGAGATGACCGCGGGAGTACACCAGGGGTCAGTCCTGGGACCCTTACTTTGGAATATATTATACAACGAGGTACTAGAAGTAAACAAGCAGAGAGGAGTGAGAGCGATTGCATACGCGGACGATCTAGTCTTACTGGTCGAGGACGACATGAATAGGGGAATAATACAAAAAGTAAACGAAGCAATACAGAAGACCGCGGATTGGATAGAGAGAAATGATCTAAAGTTAGCAGTAGAGAAAACAGAAGCCATTATCTTGAAGGGACCAAGAAAGAGAGATGACATAATATTCGAATACAAAGGCTCCGTAATAGAACCCCAAAAGACGGTTAAGTACCTAGGAATTATTTTCGACGACAAGCTTAAATTCGGACAACACGTACAAGAAGCATGTCGGACGGCAGAAGAAAGGACCTCTAAGATTCTCACCTCCCAAAAAAAAAAGTTACGTAGGAAGAAATGGTGTCGTACACATGCAAGCGCGCGTTTAACAGGTAAACCGCGGCGAAAGCCCTGGCAAAGCCTCCGCATATGTACAAAGCCTTAAACTCAATTCCAACGACGCGTTGAAGAGAGTATTGATGCGCGCTCTACCAGTTTACCAATTTAAACGTCGACAGAGATAGAAAATATAGAATAGTGAAAAGGAAAGAGAACACAATTGGCACCCCAAAGTACAGTAAAATTAATAAATATTTACTTTTATGATAAAATCAGTCGGACCATCATGTTCCCAAGAATATCAAGGTACTCCGGCAATGTGGGAGGTAGAAATTTTAACGAGTTGGTTAATTCATACAATGATGAAAATCTTAACACAACCCAGTTAGACCACTACTGATCGTAGCTCCATCTGAAGGCTGGACGCTTTAGCAATTGTATGTTAAATTTCTTTGAACCGTGTCATTTTACCGTCAGTTGACGGAAAAAACGCGACGCTCCACAGGACAATAAAAAGGGTACAGGGGCCATAAATCAGGGTTTGGTATTAGCTTGGTATTAGTTTGGTATCAACAAGGGTGGTCTACTTAAACATCAAAATGAGCACCAGATATATCCTAAAGTTCATTCAAGTATACGCACCTACTACAGGCCATTCAGATGAAGAAGTCCAAATATTCTACGACCAAATATCCTGTGCAATCAAGGAAAATCCTGGCCACTTCTTAATAATAGGCGGTGATTTCAACGCCAAAATAGGTACCAAGGAAGACCCCTCTGAAATAATATTGGGAAATTTTGGAAGCGAAGGCAGAAATGATAGAGGCAAACAACTGTTAACTTTTCTTTTGGAAAACAATCTCTATCAAATGAACAGCTTCTTTAAAAAGAAAAAACACAGAAGATGGACCTGGGAAAGTCCAGATGGAAAAACAAGGAACGAAATCGACTATTTCTTAACAAATAAAAAAGAATTATTTAAAGACGTAAATGTGTTAAACCAGTTCAGCACAAGCAGTGATCACAGGTTAGTAAGAGCTAAAATAACGATATCGATCGAAAAGGAAAGACTCAAAATGATAAATAAGAAACACCCAAAGAAATGGGTAAAACCAACTAATATTCAGGAGTTCGAAAAATATATTAATGATACATTGAAAGATACAACAACAACAGACATTAATATACTGAACAAGCAAATAATCACCACAATACAACAGGCTCAAACTAAATACTGTCCAACAAACCAAAAAGATGAAAAACTAAGTCAACCTACTAAAACCCTTATAGAACTAAGACGACAGATGAAAGGAGATACAAGTTCCAGCAAAGAAGCGCTAAATCAAATAAATAAGACTATCACAAAGTCAATAAGAAAAGACATAAGAAACTACAATGTAGAAAAAACAAAACAAGCAATAGAGCAAAATAAGAACATGAAAGTTTTGAAGAACGTAAGCGTACAAAAAGGAAAAATAGAAATCAACAAACTAAGAAACAGAACTGGAAAAGAAACTACAAACAGAGATGAAATATTAACAATAGTCGAAGAGTTCTACACAGAGTTATACAAATCAAGAAAAAAAGATGACAATGCGCAACCTCCAATTACAGTAAAAACTGGAGTATTAAATCAAGGATCGGATTTAATGCCCGATATAACAAAATCAGAAATCAAAGAGGCTCTGAAGAAAATGAAAAATAATCGAACCCCAGGTGAAGATGGAATAGTATCAGAAGCACTAAAAATTGGAGGAAATATACTACTTGAAAAAATTAAACAACTTTTCAATATCTGCCTTCACAACGCCAATATTCCAACAGACTGGAACAACGCTACTATGATTCTATTACACAAAGCAGGAGACAAAGCCAATTTAGAGAATTACAGACCGATTAGCCTCCTCAGCCATTTATATAAGTTATTTACGCGAATAATAGTTAAGAGAATGGAAAGAAAGTTAGAGACTTATCAACCAAGAGAACAGGCAGGATTCCGAAAAAATTACGGAACAAATGACCATCTACAAAGTATAAAAACCCTGATAGAGAAAGTAGTGGAATACAATAAACCCCTAGTTCTAGTTTTTATCGATTTTCATAAAGCCTTTGATACAGTTGAACTTAGCAAAATATTACAGGCGCTTAAAGAATGCAGGCTAGATTATAGGTATACAAAATTATTACACAAAATATACTTACAGGCAACAACCACTGTCAACTTACATACTAACAGTAATCGCATAAAAATAGAACGGGGGGTTAGACAAGGAGACCCAATGTCACCTAAACTTTTTAATACGGTCTTAGAACATGCTTTCAAGAGTTTGGATTGGATGACAAAGGGAATAAAAATAGATGGAGAATACCTAAACAACTTACGTTTCGCCGATGATATAGTCATAGTAGCTGAGGATCTAGGTATGGCAAGAGAGATGGTACAAGAACTCGTTGTAGCTACAGAAAATGTTGGTTTAAATATAAACATCTCAAAAACAAAAATAATGACAAATTTGGTACCCAACCAGAACATCAGTATTGGTGGGAAGGAAATAGAACTCGTAGATAGATATAAATACCTGGGACATGAAATTACGATTGGCAGGGATAACCAGACTCATGAGCTGAAGAGAAGAATCGGTCTTGGGTGGGCAGCATTTGGAAAACTGAGAGAAACTTTTAAAAGTGAGTTACCCACATGTCTAAAGAGAAAGGTATTCGATCAGTGCGTCCTCCCAGTCTTGACGTACGGATCAGAAACACTTACCTTAACTAAAGCCTCGGCTACCAAACTAAGAGTCACGCAGAGAAGAATGGAGCGGTCAATGTTAGGAATAACTCTGCGAGACAAAATCAGAAACGAAGAAATCAGGAGAAGAACAAAGGTGACTGACGTCATCGAGAGGATAGCCAGGTTGAAGTGGAGATGGGCAGGACACGTAGCCAGAATGACAGATGGGCGATGGACGAAGAGGTTATTGGAATGGAGGCCAAGAGAAGACAAGAGAAGCGTCGGTCGACCGCCTACAAGATGGACTGACGACTTAAGAAAGGTAAATAAAAACTGGATGAGGGCGGCGCAGGATAGATGGGGTTGGAAACGAGGGGAGGAGGCCTATGTTCAGCAGTGGACTTTTGAGGCTGGATGATGATGATTAGCTTAAGAATCATAAATAACAAATTTTGAGAGAAATTTCGCTATTTCACGTTGCGTTGAATCTATTTCACGTTGCGTTGAATCGCAAGTGAACCGTCTTCAGTTTTTATCCTTTTCTGTTACATTTTTCTATTTCACTCAGCCTGCCGCGCCAAGTACCGGCCGATTTCTTTTTTACAATGCATTGCCTATTTTTTTTGCTGAAGAAACTATTTCATAGCTTAAGAGATTTTCTAAATATCAATGGCCAGAAAACAAAAAGGTTAAAGTAGTAGTATAAAATTTAATTGAATCTCAATGCACTGGTATTCACCGTCCGCAGAGTGTTACATGTAATTCTACTGGAGTACCCCGCTTCAAAGTGTTGGCATAAAAATTGGGAGGTCATGAGTTCGTCTCTAAGCACCTTCTTCGCCTTCCGCTCGGTCTAATACCAACGTAATTGGAAGGTGGAAAATTAATTTTATTGCAACGAGGTATGTTTTATTATGTGCAGAAAAATTACAGTATTTTTTGCTATCGTATAATTACTTTGTCAAAACAATAACGATAAATGAGTTGGGCACATGTATTAAAATATCTATTAGAACAGGGGTTCCCAAACTGGGGGGCGCGCCCCCCTTGGGGGGCGTGAGGTCATATCAGGGGGGGCGCGAGACAAGTTGAACATTAAATTAAATTTAGTTATTTTTCTAAAACTCAAAATTAACCGGTTGTTAAACTGTGTCTAGTAACGCAGAGTAAGCAAAAGTTATCTCAAATACCTCTTTTTGACAACACTGTGAAACGCCGCATTGATGATAGGACCGAAGACATACAAAACCAGGTAGTTGATGCAGTAAAATAATCGCCATTTTTTGCTATTCAGCTAGACTAGAGTACTGACATAGTACAATGTTATCAGTTAATTGTTTATGTTCGGTATATTCAAAACGAAAGAATGAAAGACGAGCTACTTTTTTCTACAGAGTTGGAGACTGAAGACCACGACAAAAGCTATTAATGTTATGAAAGCAGTGTGAGAGTTTTTTGACAAACATGACAAACTCTCTTGACAAAAACTGATCAGTTTATGTACAGATGGCGCACCTTCAATGCTTGGTTTTCGCTCAGGCTATTTGCAATTAGTAATAGAGAAAAATGCTGATGTGATTGGGATACATTGTTTTATACATCGACAAGCCTTGGCAGCAAAAACCCTTCCAAATGAACTTATGGCTGTCTTAAAGTTGTGTATTAAAGTAGTGAAGTACATAAAAAAACAGTGCTTTGAATACTCGACTGTTTAAAACTCTTTGTGAAGATTTAGAAAGTGATTACAAAACCCTACTACTTCCTATAGAAGTACGATGGCTCTCAAAAGGAAACATTTTGGTAAGATTATTTGACCTTTAAGATGAAGTAATCACCTGGGAACATCAAAAGCAAAATGAGCTAAACATGGCCTTTAAAAAACATTGTACCCAAATAATATTGGCTTATTTGTCAGACATGTTTGACTCGTTGAACAGCCTTAACCTAAAACTGCAGGGTGGAGACTCAAATATAGTAGTTACTCATTGTGATGGGAGGCTTAATTACTCAACTTTGGAGGCGTAAAATATCAGCAAACCCCTGAAATTATTCAAATTTCTCTAAAGTAGAGCCAATCTCAGAAGAAACACGCTTCAAGGATATTTATGAAGGATCAAGTTTGAAAATCGAAATATCAAATCATTTGGAGAGCCTAATTGAAGAGTTCCAGAAATACTTCCCAAACACTTGTGACAATTTTATTTACAGAATGTCAACTGATCCATTCCATGTCAACATATACTCCCTGCCTGAGTCACTTCAAGAAGATGCTTTGCAAATAAATCCAAATGATTTTTTGCATGATTCCTCTGCCAAATACTTTGTTATAATGGACAAACCTTCATTTTGGTTAAAATGTTTTAAAGTGTATCTTAGTGTATCAGGGGAAGCTCTTCATTTATATTTGCCATTTTCAAGTAACTATTTGTGCGATTTTCAACCCTTGTGGCAATTAAAACAAAGTATCGGAATAAACTTGATGTTGCTGTGTTGTGCACTTACTAAAACTCGGCCACGAATAGGCATACAAGTAAATAAAATGCAAGCACATCCCTCTCACTAACCAACCTAATCTATTTTTCTTTTATTAATAATTTTTGGATTTTATGGAAACTTATATTGTTGTATCTCATGGCAGAATAATTAAATGTTTTGTTTTCAAGCTAATTCTTATTTGTTTTTGTTTGGTTCCTATTTAGGAGCATACAATTTATTGTAAAGGAGGGGGGGGGGCGCGAGAAACTTTCATTTCAACAAAAGGGGGCGTGGTACAAAAAAGTTTGGGAACCCCTGTATTAGAAGGAAAAAATAATATATATCATATACAATATATCATATTTCGTTGCATTGGAATAACAAAATTCTATCTGCCTCAGTTGCCATTTTTAGTTATGACTGTTTAAGGTTTCTATCTTATGTATTTATTTTACTATTATCGCCACATGTATGTGTTAACAATGTAAATTAAAAAAAAAGAATCTGTGTGTACTTTGTACGCACGTAAGAAGTTATACTTCTATTATATGATTCCAACGAAATTAATGTGTACTTTAAACAGTTTATTTATATTTTATTTAAATATTTTAAAATTAATTTTAATACTTAATACTTTCCAAAAAATTTTTATTAAAACAATACCAAAAATTAAAAAAATAAAAGAATAAAACGCACACAAACACATTGAAAAATGTCACAAAGACATGATTTCTGAACAATAATTGTTAGCAAAATTTTTAACTAAATACGCATTTTCTGAAAAAAAAATTATATAATAAATATAGTTACAATCATAAAATGTATAAAAAAATACGAAAATAAAAACTTGCATTGGGATTCGAACCCACATTTATTAGCGTGCTTAGGATTTGAATGCGAAGCCTCTACTCATTTAACCACTTACACGTACCTGCCATGTGCGAAGATAGGCCAACTGAACGTTTTACTGTTTGACAGTTCTGAATTTAATCAAATTAGTTTGATTTTTGTGGATTTATATTATTAAAATACAATAAAACATAGAATAAGAAAACAATATAATTAGATGAAGATTGGTAGAAATTTTGTTGGTAATCAAATTATGTAAATAAAAGCATTACCTACTAGATAGGTAATTACTTATTACCCATTTCCTCCAAATAGGTAAGTACCTATGTAATCTTTTATTACAATTCTGAAACATTTACAATTATGTACGTACCTGTTGCTTTTAAAACTATTTAAAAAGTCACTACAATTATAAAATTGCTTTTTCTCTGTGCTCACAACAATAAAAACTAATATACACAATATTTGTTTCCCCATAACAGACATATTGAACAAATGTTGACAGGTCATTGTAATTACGCAATCAGAGCCCGTATAACGTTTGAGCTGCGCTCAGGACCAAGACTTTTAACCAATAGTTAATACAAAGGAGTTCTGATTTGAGAAATGATTTAAATTTATTTAATAAAGGTTTATCTTCCACATATTGACGGTCTAATACTAATACCCCGTATCTGCAAAAAACTGAATTTCCGATATACACTTGTTTAACAATTATTATATAATAAAACAACTTCAAGTTTTATTGTTAATTTATAAACACTTTTAGTTCTTGCAGATAGGACCTTGTCTACTAACCTGTTTTTTTATTTCAGTTAGAACCTTGCTAACTTATCAACATCTAAAATTCTCTCAGATAGAGCCTTATAACTTACGTATTTCAGCCACCTGTTAATAGATGTCGGTGCTAGTATCATATTTAAGGTAAAGAACATAACATAGAACCAAGTTACATAAAAATCTCAGTTTAGACAAAAATTGCAGATAAAACCTTGTTATTCTGACACAATTCTGATTTGTACAATAAGAATAAATATAAATGTTATGTTTATATCGGATTAGCCATAGTTTGGTTGTAAATGAAAATTATGTTTTTACCTAAAAAATATTTGACGTTTCAATTTCCACTACGGAAATAGTTTTCAATTTTTTTATTTTAGTTTTCAAATTTGTTGAAAAGGGGTGTATGTATATGTATAACCGCCAGTTTTTGTTGAGGTTATGTTATACAAAGTTAAAAAATTGAGGTTTGAGTATGTACTTGCCTATGTTGGTTGTAGGTAAAGGTCAGCATTGTCTGGAAAGATATGAGTGTGGATGTCTTTATGCCCTATGATACATCAAATTCTGATTATTCTATGTATTTGTGCAATAATTTTATGTGTTAAGTGATTCTGTGTTTGGGAGTGTTCGTAAAAAATGAGTTTTTGTGGTACAAAAATTGTATTGTATATTGTTATGTGTTGTGTGTTGCATGTGTGTAGTGTATGATTGAGACATGTGTTTAACATTTTCCTATACTCTATTGTCGGTATGTTCTTCGCTACTTCTTTAAGTATTGGTAACCAAAGTCATTTGCAGTCTGCTGGTGGATTTGCCAGATATTTTCTTCATTTAGTAGGATGGGGGCTGCTTCTTTGATTTTTCTCTTTTTCATATATGTTTCCTTTTTTTCAGTGGCGGCTGGTCAGAGAAGGAAAGGGAGGCTTAGCCACCCCATAAATGTTTTACACATGCTCCACTGTTTTGTTTACTTTGCTATTTTGATTCGCGTTAGAGATATCGGAAAAAGTAATTTGAACAAGTTGTTCCAAATAATGTTCTAACCCCACATACCAAATTTCATCACAAAATTCGCACTTTTAAGCGTTCCGCTTCAGCGTTTAAGGAGACCCGGTCTCCTCAGAGCTGCATTATCGCTTAACGCACATCGGCCAGCAGCCTCCTCTCCGATTTTAGGATCCTGACTACAAATAATGAAACAACTAAAAGTGCGAATTTTGTGATGAAATTTGGTATGTGGGATTAGAATAATTTTTGGAACAACTTGTTCAAATAACTTTTTCCGATATCCGTAATGCAAAGCAAAATATCGGTAATTTACCGTGTTTTTGGATTCGCAGTAGGCCGCTTTTAGAATTAAAAAAATTCAGTTGAGTATCTTAAAAAATGTGAACCTTCAACCTGTATGGACTGCAAAACTTCAAATCTGTATTTATTTTGATATGCATATCTACTTACAGAGATAGAATTGTTAACAAATAAACGACACAAACTTTGGTGATACACTTTTACAATTAGACTAACTATTTTTAACATGATATGATATTATGAAATTATGAATTATGATGATATTATAAAATGTAAATAAAAAATGGTCAAAAAAATGGGGCCTTAAATTAGATTTTTTTTGGCGGATTTTTTTTGCTAGTGCAAATTTGTCTAGATATTTTACAGTTAGGTATAGCCTCCAATATTGTAAAAATCACGAGCCGCCACTGCTTTTTTTATACCTGTTTTTGATGTATGTTTGATGCTTGTTAATCCTGACGCTTAGTGGTCTTGCAGTTTCTCCCACATAGAATTGTTGCATTCACAGGGTAATTTGTAGATGGCATAACCTCAACAACAACTGTCGGTTGTACAATAGACATAATAAGAATAGACTAGGTAAGATATGGGCAACTCTGTGCATCGAGGTGTAAATCCGGTAACGCCAATATCAAGGACGTCATTGGTCAATATTCACTTTCAGTGGTCTAGCCATCTTTGTCTGTCACATACGCGGGATTGCTTTGTAAAAAGAGATAGATAGATCACCAATCAAGGACCACCACCCGCGCGTTACGCTATTTTGTTCAGTATGCATTGTCTATGCTTATTATGTCTATGGGTTATACACACCTTTTTTCTCACCACCAACAAATTTTCTCTCTAATCTTTTAACCCTCGTAAGGCGGTGCGGGGTGCAGTTGCACGCCAGACCTCGTTTTTCTCACCTATCTTTTTTAATAATTTTTTTTGATTGTTGTCCACTTTTTTATTCGTATTAAACGTATTCCACCCATTACAGCATTTAAAACTCTTTGTGTTTACGTGCTTTTTTGAAAAAATTACTTTTGGGTGCAAATGATGAAAACATGGTATCCTGAACTGGACGTTTCTGATGTTCCACCTGGAGCTAACAGAGCTACGGAACAAGGTCGGTGTTACTTATGTCAGAGAAAAAAGACCGAAAGTCCCCGCATAACTTTATTGGCTGTAAAAACTTTGTGTTACTCATTCTGTGAAAAATTTCATTTGTTTGTCTTGCGACGATCATATTTTTTTAAGAAGAAATAAGTACTTTTTTTGTAAAATTATGTTTCATACTATAATAAATAAGTCCTAATTATCTTTCAAATTAATTTCCCCGACGTTCACATATAAAAAAAATGGATATACAGATGGGGTGCAAATGCACCCCGCACCGTTGTTTACGTAAGAATCTAAGCACCGCCTTACGAGGTTTCCTGAGTGGAAAACGAAACGTGAAATATTTAAGGTAAAAATGTAATTCACTACAGGCAAACTGTAGTTAATCCCATATAAACATAACATTTAACTTAAGGCTGATATATCTTAAGAAGGGACGTGGACGGCACAAATTTATAGGTTTATATTGATAATTTCCCACCTGTACTAGTACCATCTCTTTTTATTTCACAATGTATTATGTTTTCTATTTTTTGCGTTATTTTGCCAGTTATTAGCGCAACTCATCGCTGTATAATATAATTATGCCAAGTTTTTCTAAAACGTCTAATTAGAACCCCCAAAGATTTACCCTGTATACCTGTGACCAAAGTCATATTGAGTAGCGTTGTTAAACTAAATTCGCTCAACCGAGATTCATTTTGACACTTTCATAGTAGGAAACTTACAACACAAAAATTCCTACCTTACACTATTAACTGCTCAAATCAACTTAATCTTTCATTAAAAAAATAAGAATTATTGGAAATAGTGGGAGTGTATACTAAACTAGTCATAAAATTTTGTGGAATTTATTTCTTCAAAATATTTTTATTTTGTACAATAAAAAATAATTATCTCATTTGTTATCAGTACATTTTATGCCCGGTTGCACCAACAGATCTTAAGCTTAAGTCGAGAATATCATAAGAATTAATATAATATAATTATAATATATTACAATAAGAATACCATAATATAATAATAGATATAATTGATAATAAGGTAAGAATCTAAAATTATGGTGCAACGTAAGTGATACTCAAGGTGGCCCTATCTATAAGTAGAGCTTAGCTAAGCTGGAGCTTAAGATCTGTTGGTGCAACCAGGCATAATGCGTGGTTGCACCAACAGATCTTAAGCTCCACTTAGCTAAGCTCTACTTATAGATAGGGCCTCCTTGAGTATCACTTACGTTGCACCATAATTTTAGATTCTTACCTTATTATCAATTATATCTATTATTATATTATGGTATTCTTATTGTAATATATTATAATTATATTATATTAATTCTTATGATATTCTCGACTTAAGCTTAAGATCCGTTGGTGCAACCGGGCATTAATGGTGTAAATAAATGATTTATTGATTGGCGTAAGGTTTATTTATGTTTAACTATTTTTAATGGGAAACAAGCCACAATTTTACCAAAAATGATTTTATTAAGGTTTCGAAGCCCAAATCGGGTTTCGTTGTCAAAATACAAAATACTACTAAAATTAAAAGAAAAATGTTGTTGCTAAGTAAAAAAATTCTTCTAATAATTTATTTAATCTGACTCATTTATATTGGCAATTCAGACGTACATTATACATTTTAAAGTAGAAGACTTTAAAATGATATCGCCAATATTTATGAGTTGCGTTCCTGGGACAACTTTACTAAAAGAAAGTTCATTCGATTACATGAAATCAATCCCAACTCAAGAATATCAGTCACAAAAAAATCATAGCATGTGATCTGTCTTTAAAAAGACAACCAAATGCAACGATGACCATGAGGGAAAACCAGGAAAAAACCTCGTGATACTATCCCGACATCGTAAGTATTTGGTCTTACATTTAATTTACTTTCAAAAAAACTAATACCAAATTCTGACTTTAATATGTTTAAATTATAAATAATATTAATAATACATAGATATACAAACAGTAATACTAAAATATAAAATTTGTACTAACTTGATATGTTATTGACATATATACTAATCGTGGTATTTTCTTTCTATTGACTTCCTCTTTCAGTATGGGTAACCACATCCTACCGCATTCTACCGAGGAATTTGCGACACAATTGGTTTCATTCAGCATAATTAGAGCCGCTTCTTTGATTTTTTTCTTTTTACTATCTGATTCTTTCAGGACTACACTTGATTCTCTCCACTGAATTCTATGTTCATTATCCCATGCGTGCTGACATATTTGAGATCTATCAAATTCTCTATTTTTAATATAAGACTGATGTTCACTTATTCTAACGTTTAATGGTCTTGATGTTTCACCTATATAAAATTGTTCGCATTCACAAGGTATTTTATAAATGCAATTCTTTGTTCTTTCTTGTTCATTGGTAGGTTTAGTTTTAGATAGAATAGATTTCAATGTGTTTGTTGTTATTTATTTTATGTATTTATTCAATACCACGATTAGTAAGTCAACAACATTTCAAGTTAGTACAAATTTTATATTTTAGTAATACTGATTGTATATCTACGTATTATTAATATTATTTATAATTTAAACATATTAAAGTCAGAATTTGGTATTAGTTTTTTTGAAAGTAAATTAAATGTAAGACCAAATACTTACGATGTCGGGATAGTATCACGAGGTTTTTTCCTGGTTTTCCCTCGTGATTTACTATGGAATCTCTAACGCGAGAATTTTACTGTCATCGTTGCATTTGGTTGTCTTTTTAAAGACAGATCACATGCTATGATTTTTTTGTGACGGATATTCTTGAGTTGGGATTGATTTCATGTAATCGAATGAACTATCTTTTAGTAAAGTCGTCCCAGGAACTCATAAATATTGGCGATATCATTTTAAAGTCTTCTACTTTAAAATGTATAATATACGTCTGACTTGCCAATATAAATGAGTCAGATTAAATAAATTATTAGAAGAATTTTTTTACTTAGCAACAACATTTTTGTTTATTTTAATAGTATTTTGTATTTTGACAACGAAACCCGATTTGGGCTTCGAAATGTTAATAAAATCATTTTTTGGTAAAATTGTTGCTTGTTTCCCATTAAAAATAGTTGATTGTAAAAATGCCACAAGGAAATAGCTTCAGAACAATATTATTTATGCTTGTTTACTATTAATAATATTGGCTATGAGCAAGTATGTTTGGTTGTGTAGTAATTTCTAGTCACGTCTAGCAACCTAATTTCCCCAAAAAATACTAAAATCACTAGACAGTTGTGTTTCAGATTAGCGAATTTAGTATATCAACACTTGAAATTTAAACTTAAACCGTTACTTTAAATGATAAAAACTACAATGTTTTTCCAATGTATTACATCAACCCTTTTGTGTTCGTTTGATTGTATTCTTATAAATCCATAAAAGTTATAGGTCCTCTTTCAATATCGCCCTCAAAGTCCGTAACTAATGAACGTTTTGTTTGCATCAAGGAATTACTTCATGACGATGAGTACCTACCCACTTTAATTGAAACATTTTTCGCAACCAGATGATTGATTATCATATAGCTAAGTCTGAGGAGGAAAAAAGCAATAGCTGGTGCTGTCGTTGCTGATGAAAAATGAATCAAACCCTGCTCGCAAAAGATGTACTTTATAATATAGAAAAGTTCATCTAGGCGGATAGTTTTTTTGTAACATTTTAATTCTGTTCTTTTTCTTAAGCGTATTTAGAATGTTATTGATGATAAAATCTGTAGTACGAACGACTAATGACCAGGAAAGCAATTAGTTTTGGGAAATGTTGAATTATATATTGAAGCAAAACGTTTAGATATAAAAAGTTTCGAATCATTTTTTTTATTATAAAATTGATCATATAGCCCAGTAAATGACTGTTTTGGAGTGTAATTTTCAGAGTCAACTCCGAATGCAGGAAAATTTGGTTTTAGGTTCTACTTACCCTCCATTTTATAGTTGAACTTGTGCCGTGGGTTGCTTTTACTTGGGGGCTAAAAGTGACCCGTTCTAGGGGGTGAAAAACGTACGTTTAAGATAAATCCGGAAATGGATGAATTGACTAATTTTGAGTAACTTTTGTTCTATACGCTGTGAGCTCGTAGGTAGAGGGGATAATTAAAAATTCGCGAGCGCCAGTAGTGACAAGTTTGTAAACCTTTACTGGAAATTAACTTTTTGACGTTCTGCATTAAGAGTTGCATATTATAGCTTTTAAATGTCTCACGAAAGTTGTTGTATTAAAGAGTGTCGAAATACTGGTTATAATAGTAACTGTGTATTCTACAACTTTCCTGTCGATAAGCATAAGGTGATTCAACGACAAAAATGGATTGATGCAATTTGAATGATGAATTTGAGCTAAAGTATCAGTTAGCACACTCTCGAATTTTGACGGTTTCAATTTTACATTCCAATCCTGAAACAAAATTTGAATGCGTGAAGATAACGACCAATCACAGCAAACGTAAGATGCCGTTAACTGTCATTCATAAGTTACTATATAAGAAGTATTATACTATAATTATATTAAATTATTATACTTTTTTACAGAATAAATTTTTTCTAATATTAGTTGTCAACATAAACGTCAAAACGATAAGCAATATCTTAAAAATAATCATAATGAATAATAAATTCTGTACTTACTGCTATTAATTATCGATTACAATCCAATTACTTCTTTACGTGGTAAATATTACACGATAAGAATTAAATAATAAGTTTGAAACAACTATTATTTGCTTTTCTACTGTCCTCTTTAAAATTCCGGCCGAAATAGGAACACTAGTCAACCATTAGATGGCGATAGCAGCCATACCAGCGAAACTCACAGAGTATAGGCAACACTTTTTTCTTTCCAGAAAATTTCCGGTAAAAGTTATACTAGTAATCCTGTAGGTAGGTGGCGATACCACCGAAGCTCGGAGCGGATAGAGTTTTTTAACTTAGTTAATACTTTTCGAGCTATTTGCGAGTAAAAATGTGTATTTTTCAACAAAAAAAAAACGGTTTTCAGGCGGATTTTCGCAAATAACTTAAAAAGTAAGCATTTTATCGAAAAAATATTCTTGGCAAAAATGTAGCTCATCAATAGCGAAAAAATGGTGTTTTAATGTCTATAAATATAAAACCCAGTAAAAACAAAGTTCTAGCTCATGAACAAAATACGTTCTAGAACAAAATACGTTCTTATTCGTCAAATTCCAAATCGAATATTTTAACGTGAAATAACCAAAAATTAAGAAATTTTCGGGAAAAAACTTATTCAATTTTTTTAAAGCGTTTAAAAAAGCTTTATTTTTATTTCTTATAAAAGTTTCTAGCAACAAAACTAAGCGAGTTACTCTCAAAATAAACTTGGCCCCTTTATTTTGGTAAAAAAATCGTGAAAATCTCCCCCTATTTAGCACCCTAAATAAAATGAATCGTTACAGCTTTACCATTTACTTTATATGGATAATATGTATTATTTATACGATCTGTAAGTTTGACCGGTTCGAAGTGCTTATTTTCGAAAAAATTTGATTTCATAGTAAAAAAAATTTTATAAAAATTTTGGAAAAAGGCCCTTTTTTAAAATAACTTAAAAAGTTTTAGCGATACGAAAAATTTCAAAGAGTAAAAAAATGTAGGTTTTTATAAATAATATGCTAGTTTTCTTTTGTTTTTCTGATGGACAAAAATTGGTTAAGATATGGCTGTTCAAAGTTTGCATACACTCGTGATTAGTGATTCGTTCAAGCCCTTTCAACTATAACCCTTTCAAAAATTAGCACTTTAAACCGGTGAAACTTTTAAATCATATAAAAATACATAAATAAAGTAAATTGTTTGTAAAGAGGTAACGATTAATTTCATTTGGGGTGCTAAATAGGGGGATATTTTCACAGTTCTTTTTTTAACAAAAAAGGAGCAAAGTTTATTTTAAGCGTAAGTTGCTTACTTTTGATGCTAGAACCTTTTATAGATAATAAAAATAAAACTTTTTTAAACACTTTAAAAAAGTTATAATAATAGGTTTTCCCAAAAGTGCTTCAAGTTATTTCAAGTTGAAATATTTGGTTTGGAATTTGATGAATAAGAACGTATTTTTCATGAGCTACAACTTTGGTTTTCCTTGGTCTATAGACTTCGCCAATACACAATTTCTTTCGTTTTTTCTATGCTACATTTTTGCTAAGAATATTTATTTTCGATAAAATACTTTTTAAGTTATTTGCGAAAATCCACATGAAAACATAGTTTTTTGTCGAAAAATTAACATTTTCAATCGAAAATAACTCGAAAAGTATTGAATTTAAAAAAAAACTCTATAGCACGAAAGTTGCTAAGAATTAGTCAATGTATCCATTTCCTGGCTTATTTTGAACACGCGTTTTTCACCCCCCGAGAAGGGGTTACTGTCACCCCCCAACTAAATACAACCAACGGCACAAGTTCAACTTTGAAGTGGAGGGTAAGTAGAACCTAAATCCAAATTTTCATGCAATTCGGAGTTGACCCTGAAAATTACACGGTATCGCCGTATTTCTCGTTCATTTACTGGGATAATATTGTTAGTTTTAGAATTTAATTGATCGTAAATGAAACTTAACTGTCTTTAAATATTGTTTGTTTTTTGCTAACTTTCTCTAGGGGTTATGACCGAAATGCCAAATATACTTTTAGCCCTAGAGGAAGTTTTCCAGGAGATTAAATTATAGAATGGGCTAGAATTCTAAGTATGACTACATAATTGTACAATGTGGAGTTTCTAACTGCTAATAAATACATAATGGCATATTTACACATAATAGATCAGAAATGCAATTTTTGTTTGCTGTGACCAGTGTTGCCAATCGGTGGATAATTATTCGATTTGCGTATCTTTTTGAGAGTTGGCGTATCTTCTTCATATCTTTAAATAAATCGGATATTTGCGTATATTTTTCAGTGCATCTACCAATCTACTACAACAGACTAATAACAAAACTAAACTTAAAAATAAATCGGCTTCTTATTCATATATTCCCAACAACACATTAATTTTCTTTTGTTCCACCCAAATTTCTATAAATAACCTATGTATTGGATGAATGTTAGCGACACCCGATACTTTTCATGGTAATTATCTAAGTGGGACAGATAAGAAGGGACAAAACGACCTGTGCGAATTGTTTGGTTTAGAATTTGAATGAACAAATGTTTCCACTTAAGGCATACTGATCCAATTCAAATTTTAAAAATAGGGATTCTGCCGTCCGATTTTATTTATGGGTTTTTAGTCTTTAAACTTATGATAGCTACTGCACGATTTAGTTTTGTTGAAACGTCTGTTGAAATAAGTTTTGGTTTGTGAAAATACTTTTTTATAATGGATAAATGGTGAAATTAAAAAATGAAGCTAATATATATTTGATTCCTAATTTAAAAAAAGTATTTTTATTGCTATTCGTTCTACCATTTTCAAACGGTAATGTCAACGGTGTAATCAGGAAGATCCTAAGGGGGGTTACAACTACATACTGAAGGGTCTCTTGCTAGGGGAATAGTAATGGTGTTAAGCGTATAGAGCTCAAAGTACATCCCAATGGGGGGGGGGGGGGGGGTTACAGCTCCATAAACACCCCTGGTTACGCCACTGGCTAGTGTAGAAAAAGTTTTCAGTAATGTATTCAATATAAAACAGATAAAAGAAACCTCTTAAATACATCTTTTAATGTTTTAACATTAAACACAAGGGGGGGTTACAAGTACTGGATAGTCTCTGGGAGGTATGGAATAGTAATGGTGTTAAGCGTAGAGCTCAAAGTACATATAAATGGAGGGGCGGGGTTATAACCCCCAACCCCCTGGTTACGCTTATGAGCGTATCTTTTCGTGACAAATCGGATCTTTTTCGAGCGATCATCGGATAATCTAGAGAAATGCGGTTGGCAACACTGGCTGTGACCGCCTCATCTGGCATCTTAAAACGTTTACCGCGTAGTTTATTTTTCATTCTTGGGACGCCAACAAAGCACATGGTGCTAAGTCAGGAGTTTATGCAGGTTGGTCTACCAAATCGATATTTTCCGCTTTTAAATGTAATTCGAGCAGTATAATATGTCTAATGTAAGGGGATGTGAGGATTCCGGTTGTTTTTAAAGATGCATAAACTATTTCTGGCAAATAAATGATTGTGTTACCATTCACCATTTTTGGTTCTACCATTCTCTAACAAAATCGTGCCAACATGTCCCTTTTTTTCAAAAATAAAAATATAAAAATAAAGAATTTAATAATATTAACTCTAAGGAAGTATTGTTATCTTAAGCTGATGAATATTGGAAAATATTTCTTATAAAAGCTTCTTCTTAAAGAATAAGTTCAACTGCAGACTACGTTTAACATTTTTCTAAAAATATAAATATTACTGGTTCATTTTACTAAATCATCGGTTGATCTCAATGTAGCAGAATAATGCCAGAATAATGACATAAAGTGTTTTAAAATGTATCTAAGTTACTATTATGATATAATTTATCAATTACCTGGTTAGGGCATATCTTTAAGAATGTCTGCAGACTCACCTGAAACAAAAAAAATGTTTAGAGTAAAATTCATATGAAATGGACCAATCAATTATTTGTTTATGTATTTACAGGATATTCTTATAGAATATAGACTGACATATAAAGGCCGACATGATCAACCAAACAAGAAGATGTATTTGGTGATTTTTCTAGTGACTTTCTTGGGCATGAATCTGTCTTTTTAGTTTACTCCTCCTGGTTTAAAAACAAAGCATCATCATTCAATCTTCGCTTGTCCACTGCTGGACATAGATCTCCCACATAGTTTTCCATCATAAAACAAAGCATAGTATCGCAAAATTAAACCGCTTGTCCATAGATACCATAATAACTTAAACAAGGATAAACAACACGGCATGTCTTTGATACCTATTACCTGTTTACTATTAATTTTGACGTCTATCATTTTGAGTGACACTGACATTAGCGCATATGTTGTGTTTATTTGAATTTATAAGTATACTAGACTAGTAGACTAAACCGTCTATTTTTGTATTTTTGAATTTATAACTTATATTGTGTTAATTTTAAAAAGTTATATTGTGTTAAATATATTATAATATAGTTAATATAAATGTAAAATATAATATAACTTTTTACTTTTTACAATATAACTTTTTATATTATCTTTTACATATAACTTTTCTTTTACATATAACACATAACTTAACATATAACTTTTTTACATATAACTTTTCTTTTACAATATAACTTTTTAAAATACGTCCACCGATAATAGCAATTTCCTAATTATTACATTGACACTACATATCAATCATATTACACATCGACGTACGTTTCACTTAGGGCCGGTTGTTCGAACGATAATCAACAATGATCACTATCAAATATTTAATTACTGTCAAAACTGTCAATGTCAACTTTGGTTGGGTTGCTAAAAACATAATTGATTACAATTCTGAGACTATAATCAATTAATATAACAATAATTATTAACATAATTGATAATAAATCTCATAATTTTAATTAATTATGTTTTCAGCAACCCAAACAAAGTTGACATTGACAGTTTGGTGACAGTAATTAAATATTTGATAATGATAATTGTTGATTAGCGTTCGAACAACCGGCCCTTAATGTTTTGATTTAAGGGGATGGGTACGAACATTCGGCTTCAATGCTATTTAAATGGGATTCATTTTTTTCGACTCCTGAGAAAACTCAGGATCATCACTCAACTCATTCAAAAGAAACTTTATATTCATTCTAAGGGACTTTCGGCCCTCAGTAATAAAGTAATCTTTCATTCTGCGTTTAAATTTTTCAAAAATACTGTAGTAAAACAATGAATCACCGGCCGCAAGTAGCAGCTCCAAACCGTTCCATCTCGAGAACATTCTGGCGAAATCACGATATACGTGGAATCGGTGGAAGGTCACACCATAGCTAGAGGTGGCGAAGTCTGGAATGATCGAGTATAACGTTATTTGCTATTTAATCGGAGCGCGCTTTTATTTGAGTTACGTTTAAGCTAGATATTTGTAAAGAAAACTTGTAAAAATAAATAATAAAGTCGTAAATAAATAATACGAAATCGCTCGTTTTATTACAGTAGTGTCGGTAAATTTAGTGCGATATAAATAAGTGAATTAGAGAAAGACTTTAAAAGACTTTTGAACTTTATTCGTCGGGAAAAAATTAAAGTGCGTTAATTGTTCGGTATTCGGAAAAAATTTTAAAAGACATTTTGTAAAGTACGTGTGTGCCGACCAGAGATGTTGCTAGAAGAACTTTCCGTAAAACAGCTCCACGAACAGCTAGAGGAATGGGATGAAGACAGTAGTGGGTCCAAGAAAGTCCTACAAGTACGACTTAAGGATGTCCTCACGAAGAACGGAGATGAGCCCGACGCGTTCCACTTCCAGTCAGCAGAACAAGCAATCTTATCGAAATTCGAAAGTGTTTCTCAAAAGATAGATGAAACTTCTATAAAGAACAACGAGAAACTTGAAGTTAGTTGACAGAACAACGAGAAATTCGAAAGTGTTTCTCAAAAGATCGATGGAAACTTCTAGAAAAAGCGACGAGAAATTTGAAAGTGTTTCTCAGAAGACGTTTGTAGACAGAACGACGAGAAATTTGAAGAAGTTTCTAGAACATTCGATAAGATACAGAAAAGTGTAGACGATAATAAAGAAATGTTAGAAGAGAAGATCAAACAATTAGAGAGCATGATAACCAATACAAAAGTGCAGCCATCAGTTAATCCAATAGCTTTAGATCCTGTAGTGAAAG